>NW_026914148.1:0-150000 GCF_034315485.1 Pezoporus occidentalis | reverse complement strand
CCTACGGGCCCCTTCCAACTTGAGATACTCCATGTTTCATGCCCTCATCAAGGGACACTGAGCCATTCTGGTCACTATCAAAAAAGGTAACAGACACATGAGGGGGTTCAACAGTGTAATGATAGGGTCAAGGACAAAGATAAAAAAAAAAGAAGGGGATGATTGGGAATTTGTCTTCAAAAGTTAAAAAATATGGGCTAGGAAGACAAAGATTTAAAAGTAACATGGAATGTAACTCAGACACTGCTTTTTACACACTTCTTTAAACAAAAACATCGTCTCATCCAAAGAAATGGAAAGGCAACACACCTAAATCTCCCAGAGGCTGTATTTTTTCCACAACAGTAAATTGATCAATACTTCCCCTTAACGATGAGAAACTGAACCTTGAAACCAAGGACAGTAACATTATTTCATGGAAGTAAATATGTCATTATTTGGTTTCAGTACCACTGTAGCAATCACACATTACGATTTTGATTTTCTGTACCTTTTTGTAACCTGTCCCCCAACGATTACATCCTACCGACACATCTTTGACACCAGCTCTGTAAACATACCTAGCATTACTTTAAATCAGTTAGTTTAAAAGCAGATAATCTACCAGCACAAAGCACAATACATGTTAACTATGCAAATACTTGCCCTGAACCTCCGCAGGTGCTACAGCTTCCTATAACTTCTGTGATGCAATTAATGACCCAGGCCAACCAATTTGGACATATGCACACCACACAAAAGTCTCAACTTATTAGTCATTATAATAATAATCAATGACAACTGCATAACTACTTTATACCTTGTTGTATTTTTTGCGGTTATTACAAGATTGCTTCTAGCAGATTTCTAAAAACTGAGGGAGGAAATTTTCTAGATGTTTGCAGGGCATACATATCTCTTAATCACAAGGCAGCCTAGAAGTAATCATAGGTTACATCAGATTTACTTAGTCTCCTTCTCTTATGAAATAACAACTTTGGTTAATGAAAGTGGGAGGTACAGATATAAAGCACTTCAATTGTTCTAAGACCTTTGGTGAACAATTGCTCTTAATCTCAGTTAAAACTAGCAAGAAAAGTGCAGGCAAACATAAATGAATTAAAAACTAAATCATTATTAACACCAGATAAATTTGCAGTCAGTGGTGTTTCATGCTTTCAACAGTGACAAAGAAAATTTACCAATATTGATAAAGTTTGCAGGCAACAAATGGAGAGCTCAAACACAGCAAGAACAGGTCATTTATATCCAATTAAAGAACAGATATAAAGAAAGCTAAATGTGAGATCATGTGTCTATGAGCAAATGTAGTTGGTCATATTGATAGGATGAATTATTCTGGAAAGCAGTAACTCTGAAAAGAATGTTACGGTCCTAACACGTAGCAGAGAGATAACCTAAAAAACATGGGCTCCCTGCATCATGCTGTGGAGACAAGTGCTACTGAGGTAACTCTTCTAGTGTGTGAGAACAATGGCATAGGCTCATTTAGTTTTTTAGATCAATGGAATACAGATCTCAAAGACCTCCTTTTCAAAAGGATTAAATACCAACACACTTGCCTCTTCTTTTCCCTCCAGAGCTCAGCTATGTGTCCTTCTTTTGAAGCAAGCAAACGAAACCTCTGTGTAAAAGAACATTACTTACAAGAGGAATACATGTCACTACATGCTTAAACCATTATGGAATTCTTTTTGTCTATTTCTTAAAAACAAAGAAAGAAACATGTTTTACTAGAAAAAACTAGAAGGATATCCCTTCTTTAATTAGCAGCAAAACAACTGAATTTATTTTTCACATCTTCGGTGCAGAACAAAGAAGTGTAACAGTTTGCTGGGAGGTCACAGAACACCTGATACACTCATCTATATAGAACACTCTTGGGCAGTGATTATTACTATATACAGATCTAGAGAGTTCCCTGTCGTCAGGCAGATTGTAGTTGAGAATTTTAGGATGCTTAGAGTAGTTAATTAAAGAGAAGTGCTGGGAGCATTGCAAGGCTATAAATTCCTCCCTCATAGCTTATGGGGCTCAGTGCTGGAACTTTCCATATGTCTGTTTTTAACTGGCATAAACTTGTTTTGACCTTAATCAGCATTTTAGAGTAACATTACAGAGGGAAGAGAGAGAGAAAAGGAGGGGAGAAGTTACTTGTCAAAGAGGCTTGCTTTAAGACATGTATAATGAGAAAATGAGCACTCTTGATTTATCCACTGGTATGTTAAAAGATTCAAAGCAAAGACAACATGGCATTTTATAAACTAACTGTTCTACAAGAACATAAGTTAATACACATTTTGCAATTAAACCAGCAAGCATTTGAAGAACAGGTTTGCTGTTATCTGGAGGTATCAAATATCATAAAACATATAAATTAACGAGTCTGTAGATTATTAAATGACAGTTGCGATGCCAGCTTTCCTTTTTTTATCATGGAAGATATTCCCAGGATCTGTGACATCTGTGGTGGCTAATCCCCCATAGAGAAACTGACATTAAAAGGAATTCACACTGGTAAAGACATACACCATTACAATGTTAGCTATGGGTTTCCAAAGCTCTCCTCAACTCTAGGCTGCAGAGCAGAAGGTGGGTGAAAAATGACAAGGTTGTTTCCACACTTGGCTGGCAAACAATAGCTTTATTAATTGTGACTTTGAACTACTTCACTGTGGTGAAAATTTCCCACATCTTTCACAGGAAAAAAAAAAGATTTCCATGTGCCACTGTTCTCATCTGGTGTCCTGAACGCCTTGCATCTTTCAAGAAACAAGTCTTTCCAATTGCTACCCACATAATTTTCAGCATACTAATTGTGATTTTTAAAATTTTACAAAAATGGGAAGATATCACTGCGAAATATCACTGAAGTCTCTCCAAACAAATTGTGTAGTTGACGAATTTATGCATTGTTCACAACAACTTTTCAGAGTAAAACCAAGAAGGAATGAACAAGTCTACTTCCTACACCCATTTCATCCCAGGTAGTTAAGGAGTGTGGTCTTGCTTCCATTCCAAATTCATGCTCTGCTGGTCTTTCATTTGTGATCTCATTCCAGTTCTTCCTTCCTCTTCTAAACCCCTCCAATTTAATTAGTTGTTTCAGTTCCTTTCTAATAATGACAGTAACATGCTTTTTTCTATCTTGAGCTTTTGGGTTGCAAATATTAAACCTCTGCATCACCTCATTCTGGCCTCAGAAGTTCCTTGCTGCACGATAAGCCTTCCAGTATAAACTAGCTCAAAGAGCGTCTCTTCGTTTTGGATAGAAGGTTCATGTCCTCCAAAGATTCCATCATCACGCTCCCAGAAATACAACCTACATAATCAGTGTAGTTCAAACTATTTTCTACTATCACAGGACCAAAGAGAATAAACCCATAAACTAGCAGATTACATGACAAAAGGCCACTGTTTCAAACTGCAACTTCATTTGTCATTTCTTCATTTCAGCTGCAAACAGCTGCCTACTGGGCTAGCAGTTGTAACAGGCAACTACATGGGATGGACATCACAAAGAAATCAGGCAAGTACCCCATAACAAACTGCATCAGTAAAAACAGATGTGCTAAGGGACCCAATTCAATTTGCATTCAACGTTTGCCTCTGATAGAAAGATTTCAAATAGGAAACTATTTCTGCTCCACTACTTTCAGAAATAAAACTCCTAAAAGGGACATGACCTTTAAGCATCTCATACAAGGAACTTGTAGGGCTCAAGCTCATTTATAATCCAGGACTATGTCTTTATATTGCAGTACCTTCACACATAAAAACATCCAAAATACATAATTCCTAAAGCATTAATCATACTTCCCACTAGCCTTGAAACACAGCATTCTTTCATCCAAAATAGCATCCCCAAAGTAATACTATGTATTTTTACATTGCTACTATGATAAGAATAGCAATTACCAACTATGCACATAGTTTCCACCTATTTAGACAAAATTACTCTTTTTTAAAAAAGCATTTTATACTATCTTATAATAAATATATAAACAAGAACTCTCTACAGCATAATATTTACCTCTCATATAAGTTAAATCACCCATGATGTTTACCTGAATTGCAACACTGTCCTATCATTACACATTCACATCCCACTAGACATTCATTTTTTCCTTCAGTATGTCAAAGAATCTTTCAATGACCACTTCATCATGCACTGTATAATATCTAGGATAAAAGCATAATTAATTAGCACTGAGGAGAGAGAAGAAGCTTCAACAAAAAGCCCCAAATAATTAAATAATAAAGGTTCAAGTTACATCAGAAGAATCATATTTAAAGAAAGGCTGGCACATCATTCTAAAAGAATACAAACTATGTAAATAAAACACTGCCATAATTCCCACACATACACAGAATTAATCATCTATGAAAGGAGACACCAATCATTGGGTGGTAAACACTGTAACACCACCAGAATTACTGCTCAATCCCAGCAATCTCTTTTTGCTGTATTCCCAGATACCACCTACTTCTACCATATTGTGTTCCATCACTCTAAACTCTTCAAGCTATATAAACACAATATGAACAATGTGACAGTCACAGTGAACCAACCATCCCTGAAAGCACCTGTCTTACTGCACATAAACACAATGGCAGCCCCATGCAGCACTACAGGTACTATCTACTCCTTGTGCTTCATTTATTTTTAATACAGGCACATGATCAATCACACAAGCACAAATCTATGAACAAAATGAAACTGTGAGATAGAAAATTTTCTTAAGCTTTAAAGTCTTTAGCTTTCGAATAGGAGCTGATGTAAATCACATTTTGAGTCACTGAAAATATGATTAGGTAAAGGTACTGGAAAATATTCTGAGCCGTAACTTCATCAAAATATAAAAATTTGTAGCTCCATTCTAGTTTGCACTTAGTAAATATTTTGGGTAAGGACCATCTTCTTTAGGTAGCTATAACACCTAGCACAAAGAAGCCTTGACCTCTACAGCAACAAAGCAGCTGCCAGAGTACACATCAGACAACCAACCTTTTAATGTGTTATATTCCAATGTTAATTGAAACAAAAAATTAGGTCTAAGGATATCAAAACACATAAAAAAGCAGTGACAGTTGTCACAGGAACATGAAATCCAACAAGCTGTTAATATCAGTCTGATAATCACAAAGTAAAATTGTTTATTTTAGATGGTGGCAGCAGTGTTTTCTCTGCGTGATCAATTTGGATATAGGTCTACAAAGAAGATTCTCTCTACTGTTAAGCAAATGTGTATCTGACTGCAGAACTAAGATAATGAAATATGGAACTTCAGTTCCACACCAAAGCAGTAGTTCCTGTTATCAATACATAAATCATGTCAGATATCCTTTCATTTATATCCAAATCTCAATTCTATGCAGTAATGCTGGAGAATTAATGCTGAACTGAATGCTGAATAATATGCTCAAATAAAATGAGACAAAAAAGTAGGTAGCACAACACTGACATTCCAAACGGTGTAAGTCATACACAAAAGCCTCCTAGTTGTCTTTCCAAGGTCTTCAGGTGCATGAAATAGGCATGCATCCAAGCTCTTCAGCAGCTTAAGTGCTAAAATGTTATAGTGAAAATCAGGCAGCTGCCTAGGAATGGGGTTAGACCTAGTGGTAGTATTCTAAATAGCCTTCAGCCTCCAACACAAATCATTCTCTGTACAGAAGCCATGTGCCATTGTGAGAGCAGCTTAGTGGACATTTTTTCACAGCATAGCTGAAAGGTAGCCACCATTCCCAACACAGTTCCCACAGCCCTAAAGTTCTAGAAGCAGAGGCAGGTGGTCTGAGTTTTTTCTTCACATCTGAATGCTAAAATCAGCCTGAAGATTTTTGCCAGAGTCACATGCAACTATATAAAGGTAACTTGAAGCAGCCAGAGGCAAAGAAAAAAAAGTAGGCAGCAGGAAAGTCAAGGACACAGAAAGAAAGGCATGGTAATACATCCCTGAGAGAAAGCTGAGAGAAAGCAAGAGAGCAAGTGCACCTTCTAAAACAAAGGACTAGGAACTATAAACCAAGAAATTATTTGCTGTGATTTGATCCCAACCATGTTTAGATAAGCAGAACGTACAACAAGGAACCGCTTTTATGTGTCTTTCCACATAAAAAACTCTTCTCTGAATAGGAACCTGTAAAATGCTGAACAACAATAAAGCTCTCATGCTATTAATATCCTGCATTTATGAAGTACCAGTTGTCATCAAGAATACTCAGTGTACCAGTCACTTCCAGAGAAACAGACCAATTGTAAAACATTCAAGCAAGCGTTTGCATGATTAGTAAAGGACAGTGAAAAATAAATATGCATTTGGCTAAAAATAAATATTAAAGAAAGAATACAACCACATTTGCTATGGACACCAGAAACTCCTACATCCCTGTTTTGGAAGGTGTTCTTCCTAAGCACCCATGTAAGCAGCCAACAATCCATGTGCTCTAATATGTTTAAATAATTTATTTAAAAAGAGCACTGTGATTTGTCATTGCACTTGCAGTAGATGTAACATAGAATTCACACCAAGAGGTCACTTTAGTATTTTCCTTCAGGAAATTTCTTTTATCCAAAAGATACAATATGCTCACTTTAATAATTCGTGTATTTCGGGGACTACTCACTAGCAGTGGAAACACCCAGACCTGTCCTTTCCATATGAACACTGACCAAACTTTCCTCCTGTGCCTTACATTACACTGAGCCCTAAACAATGGCCTTATCAGAAAAATCTTTGTATAGTGTCTGCATCACGCAGTGCTTGGAGTGCCTGCAACTGTTCCTGTAAACTGCAGTGTTATTTTACATTTAGTTAAACTGTGCAAGCCCTGTCTATCCTTAAAGAACTGTATTTTCCTGGTCAGCCAAGCATTCCAGTTAAACTGACCAGCAGAGTGCTACATAAACAGTCCCTGTTAATAAATATCCTTCCACCCAAAAGATAATCAGTGGGACTAACCTGAGAAGCAAGGCTGTTGTTATTCAAAGTATTAACTAGAATCTGTGCTAAAATTAAATAGGAACACGATCACCCAGAGGTCCAATATAGTTGCCAACATTTTTCCCTTTCGTGTGTCCTCTAGAGAAGGAATTAAAACTGTAACCAGGAAACCAACATAATAGCATGAACTGAAGTTTCTTTCATCTAAAATGACCCAAAATGCCCTCTTGAAAAAAAAAAAAAAAAAAAAAAGGGGGAAAAAAAAGAAAAGCTTGCCTTCCCACACTACTGCTAAATCTCTGGGTTAAAAATCCATGCAAATCTAATGCAGTGAAGAAATGTGATGAAAATGAAATTAATGTACTTTTGTACATTTGAGGATTTGGAAGAATCTCCCTTTCTTTTGAACATATAAAATGAAAAGATCCACAATACCCAGAAGGCTGTGAATAATTATTTTTACTAACAGGACTGCCAGAAATTTTTAAACACTTACTAAGCACAAGATTTCAGGATTAAAAAAAAAAAAAAAAAAACTTTTAAGTTTTTTCCCCAGATTCCTTTCCTCGATAGACTTCACATAAAGAACTTATTTCAATTTTCACCTCTATTAAAAATAAATGACATTAATAAAGCCAAAGAGGAGGCATTTCTATTCATCTAAATTCTGCAAGGGAGCGCATTTATGCAGATGGATGTGGTAGTGAACAGTAAAAATCATTCAGAAATGAGGCGGCAGTGCTTCAGTTTTGGCCTTCCTAGTGAAGTAAACAATAAGCTTGATTCTGCTCTGTGACTTATTACATAGGTTCTACTCAATGGCATATTTTACAGCTGATACGAAATATATGTTCATCTTATTTCTTGTGAACTTTCAGTGGCTGCAGCTGTGCATCAGTCAGTGACAGCTATGGAATAGTTCTATGGAATAGAACTCAGAATTATTTATAATGAAAGCCAACAGAGAGCTTAAGTTCTTCTGCTGTATATGCTGAAGTAATCCTGAAACAACTTGATTTGTAGAACCAAACTGAGTTTTGAATGAATTTTGGCTAAAATACTCCAGGTGCTGTGCTAACAAATAACTGTAAAATAGTCTTTTTCCCCTTGTGGGCTAAGCTAAACTCTTCCAAATAGGCAGAATTTAACTGTTTGTGAACTACAGCATTCCTGAGTAGAGACAGTGGTCCTGTCTATTTTGCTCTTCTTTCTTCCTGATCAGCATGAATTTCTATCAACCTCTGATCTCTAGAACATGGCAGTGTGGGCTGTGAAATCCCCAACTGCCAAGCCTGACATGAGAATTCAAGTATTTTTAACCTTTGGTAAAACCTGATCTCAGTTGTCTTACATGATAGACAAGATAGTGGTATTACAAAAACAGAAGATCATCCTGGCTGCAAAGGGCCTCGGATCTCACATTCACAGAAAAATCTTTCTTGGTATAAGGAAAATAACATAAAGCCTATGGTCGATGCATGTTATATTCAGTTTCTAATACAAAGAGGCCTGAAATCAATTAACAGAGCCTATCAGAAATCAGACCTTATCTCAAGGTATGAAAACTTATGCATTTAACTGAAATATTATTATTTAATGAGCTGCCTGTTGGCTATGAGAAGTCATCACATTTACACCCTTACTCCCCAGTTTAGCTGAACTGGACAGTAGCACACTCTAGCCCAATTAAGCCACATGCTGGTTTAAATTTGGTTATAAAGGCTCCACATATCTAGCTGGCTTATACAGCAAAACATGCAAAACTTTGTCAGTGAATAGCTGCCAAAGAATTAAAGCAAAAAATGTCTGTCACCAAGAATAACCCATGCAACTACTTCACTACAAATGTCCTTGAAGAACACCTAAGTCAACTATTCACCTGCGTAAACCAGGTGAAAATACTGACACTGTCATCTCAACTTCAATTCTAAATTTACCCTGGAAAAACAACTGCTCTGTTTTTCTATTAAATCAGTTTGTGAAGGTGTATAACTAAGCACCGTTGATAGAATTATATAGTTTTAATGATAGTATGCAATACCCTGAGGAGACTCTCTGTCCTATTGACAGGACAAGAGCCTAAGATAAATAACTATTCTAAATAAATATTACTTCTGTGGGAACAACATTAAATATTCTAGCACATGGAAATGATTAAGAATGCCAGCAAGAAATCTCCAGAATTTTGCAACAAAATTGCACACTCTCCTTTCTCCTCCTGCCCCAAGAAAATGACAGCAAATACCACAGCCAATGCTCACAAACAATTCTACTTTTGAATTCTGAACCCTGACTCTTAATGTCATGCTTAACTGTTATCTTCAGCTGGGAGTGGAGGACCTAAACATTATTATTTTTCTCTGCACTCCTTCATTCTTTATTTCCAAACCAGCATGCCAATTTGTAGTTGACCATCAGGGGACAAGGTAGGATCCTGTTAAAATAGCAGCTGTTGTAAATCTGAGGTAAAGTGGCTCCTACTGTTACTATGGTGGAACAGCAAAAAAAGATGTGACTGCAACACAGTACCTGATGTGAACATACTCTGAGAGTGAAATCAGACTTGCTAAACTGCACAGGCATAAAACCTCATCATGTACATACATCATTTAGTATTCTTACAAATATGTAAGAATACACCCATATTATGAATGGAATGCAGTTCAGCACAAAATGAAAAAATGTGGGACCTCCTGATTGTTCAGTGCCCAATAAAAATTGGCTTTTACATGCTGTGGGAATACCTTTTACATCATTATTTAAGCCTTAATGGATTCCTTTGCTTGCTGGTTTTCTCACAACTGTAACAAAACTTCGCAACTTCCAGTTATCTGGGAGTTTTTTTCCGCTGTTCACTCCACATACAAGCTATGGTCCTTCTTTCCTAGCAATTTCTACTTAAAACCTTGTTATTTTCCTCCATTTCTTCCTTGGATAAAGTAAGTCTGTGAAACAAAGTAATTTTAAGCATATTGCTTGTCAAGTTTCAGTCATCAGTATGTATCTGTACTCTTATGGTTGCTCAAATAAGAGGCAGATTTAGTCAGGTAGAACTGAGATCCTAGAACTTTCTAACAACCACAATTACACTGATGATGATCTTGCAACCTACTGATGAAAATACTACTTTAAATTATAGTCTCATTGATTTTTGTTCCTCCACCCTATTACAAGACAAGCACATAAATGGGGGAAAGGAACCAATCATATAGAAACATTTTAAAATGGTATTATTCAGTACTTCAGTCAAATATCCCCCAAATGATCTCCTTATTGATGTTAACATCTTTGATGATTTTGCACACCCAGAATAGATTCTATGACATTTTGACTTGTCTGTTGTTAAAAACAGCAACAAGAGAAAAAAATGTATTTCAGTATTATCATAAAATACTGATTTTAATTTTAACAGAAAAAATAAGCAAGCTGATTGGCAATCAAAACATTAAGACTAATAAAAGCACTGTAAACTTTATCTTATTTTATCCTGCAATTCTTTCAAATAGTGTTTGTTTATAGCAATAAAAGTAAGCATTGCAATGTGCTAGATAACAATCTTTCAGGCTGATTAAATAAATCCAGTGCTATTTTATCTTTAAAAAGCCATCAGACTTGCAAAGAAACTACTCATTAGTAATTTGAAAATCATGTTATGCTACACTTGCATTTAATAAGGTAACAACTTATATTTATGCAGTACCTTTTATCCCAAAGCAATTTACAACTTACGGCCAGAGATTATCACTTCATCTCCAGCAAAACTTGGCAACTGTGAAGTGTTGCTCTGTACTATAAAGTAAGAATTCTGGTAGGTAACAATAAATATAAGGTTTCAGTTGAATAAGTATGAGTCTTGTATTTATGCCTCCAATTAAATACAGCAAAAATATTAAATTATGTTTTTGAAGTTTCATTGCCCTTTTCATCTAGCATGCACTTGCCAAATGAGAAACAGGTTCTATAAAAAGCGGAAAAACATTTGCAACATCCCCTTATAGATTATCTGAAACAAACATTTTCAGCAACATTACTGATCCAACAAGGACCCTGAAAGTGTTATCTAATACATAGTTAAAACTTCTTCCTGAACTGCTTCCTATGTATAACTTTGGCAATAATACTCAGGAGTAGCTTGTGATCAGGAGCTACATTTAGAAATACCTCTAATGTTCAGATAGTTCAATGAAGATAAGGTTTAAGAGAGGAAAAAAAAATAGTTACGTCAAGCATTCAAAATGTCAGAAGTTAGGCCCTTGCCACTAGAATAACCATATTACGCTAAAACAAATACAAATTGTACACTTCCATTTTCTGTTAATTTACTCTCTGAAATACATATTTTCAACTTACACCCTGTAGCAACAAAGATGAAAAATTACTTCTTAAAGTAAACAAAAAAACAAACAAAAACCCAAAGAGAAACTAAAAACCAAAAACCACTTAAGGCAAGAAGTTATATAACTTAATGTACTGTGGATTTAGGGAAAAAAAATACTCACTAGATTACTATAAAGCTAAACACAAGCAGTTTTGTTTTTCAAAGAAATTTGGCATGAGGGTAATTAACTATAACTGAAATTCGTGCTTTACTATGTAGAAAAACAAGGGCATGGGAATTAAATGAGAACAGAAAATTTAAAACACTGATAATTAAGAAAATACCTATGGCTATGGCTATGGGACCACCTGCCATAAAACAGGGTGAAAGGCAAAATTTGAGTTTAAAACTTCAGATAATACTGGATCATCCCATCCTCAGCTTGCACACAAAGCCCTTCAGAGAAATAAATGTTCAACATGCCACCACACATTTAAGTTGCCTAATGCAACTCTATGTAAACTTTCATGACCTGCTAAGATAAGCAATTTTTAGAATTAGCAGTCTCCTTTGGAGACAAGACTGCAGAAGGTAAAGAAAGGTTTACAGAAACCTACACAAAAAGTCCATTCCAATTCCAAGATCAAAATCTGATTCTTGCCCCAGGGCCTACAGAGTGCTGTAATTCAGTTAACCTTCTGCTAAAGGGGGAAAACAGGGAAATTACAGCAACAAGAGGCAGATCTCCTAAGAATTTATTAGCAAAAGAACCAGACAGATCACTGATCTGATCGATTCCATTTCATACGATACACAAAAATCCTGTGAGAACCAGCCACATTGTTGTTTTCATGTTTTAAATAAATTGAAAGAATAAGTAAAGCACTAAGTGATTATCTACTGTGCAAAGGTTTGGAGAAATACTTAAAGCACCATTATGAATATTCTGTGAGAATAAATGATAAAGCATGCATTTCCATGTGTACCTCAGAGTGAATTCTTCATGCACGCTCGTTTTGACATCCAGTTCTTCTCAGACACTCATGCATAAACACTTTGTTACAACAACATTGATGATCAATGACATAAGGAATTTAGGTCTAACCAACCAGAACAGTTGTCTGAACAGTTACATGCTTAAATCCTCAAACCCCTTCCCTCACTCCTTTAAGCAAATGAGGTGGGTTTTTTTGCTTTAAAAATGCAATTTTCTTCAAAATATGATAAAAAAATTGATCATATAGTTGTCATTTAGTATATTTTTTTCAGCAAATCCCCCAACAGAAGAGCAGCACAATAAAGAGAAGCATAATGAGAGTACAGTGGAGCCATGTTCTTCCCCACAGATTGCACCCATCTCCTCTCTCATTTTACCTCAGGCTAATTATTCACAAAGACTTTGGAAGAACTAAAATTGACGCAGAGTTTTAGTAAATCAGCCTAGCCAGCCAAATATCTCACAATTTTCATTTAATTTCATCTCCTTTCTGCAACTGTCAACTTTCTAATCACAGCCAGTCTCTTCTAAAGACTCTTGTGTTCTACGGTTTTCAGAATAAAATAAAAAGCAGAATCTTAAACCAAAAGTTCATATCAATTTTTATGTGATAGTAATTTCTAAGTAGTAATTTCTAACAGATCCATAGCCTGCAATGGGTCCTTAATATTTGGAAATTGAAATAGTATTATTTCAGTTACATATAACCAGCAATCCAAAGGGTCAAGTGACCTATAATACATCCTATTCATGCTGCTGTCCTCCAAGCTTTCTCTCAAAAAACATAAGGAGGATATCAGAGGCTAGAAATACGCTACAAATTGTGTGTTCCCCATCCACACTACATCTTTGGTCAGCAATACCTCTTGGAAGGTTCAGGAGATAGGATGCACAACATAAGAAGATCAACTATCTGCTACCTTGCTTGTTATGGGGAAGTTAAAAATATTTCAGGTCTAATTTATATAAAAATCTGTGGAGTGCTGAAGGTATTCTGGAAGAATATGATCCAGGATGTCATCACCATACCAACAAGCAAGATAAGCAGCTGATCAACCATCACTGATGTTGTCTATCTTCTCAGGCACAGGAGTACACTCCACACTACTTTAAAAAGTAAGCCACTTTCTCCAGCTCTTACAGGCAACATGTGAAGTCCTCACTTCTGGATTGGCCAAGAAACATAATAATATGACACAGATAAATTTACCTAAGCTAAGGCCCCAGTACATTAGGACCCTCTGGGTCACAACCCTGGTCACTTGTTCTTAAAATTAGCAAGTAACTGCTACTTCTTTCAGTATCTATATTTGGTACAATTATCAAGGACAAGGCTAAATCATATCTTCAGCTTAATCTGAACAGCCCAGGCTGAAGTTGTTCTTAAATTTTATTTCATTCTGAGGCTATAGGCTAAAAAGCCAAGCCAAACTCAAGCCAAGTAGGAGTCAAAACATCTTTATTTTTAACTTCCTCAGTCTCAAAATGAAACCTCACTGTTATATTGATGTTTTTGTCAAACAGGAATGGAACCTTCCTCTTTTTTCCTTTGTTGTTTCTTTTCCCCAGAAAGAAAATTCCACTTGCCATTTCAGAACAGTAGTTTTGACTAAAACTGACATTCCTTAGCAGGCCCCACTTAGCATGGAAAATGTTTACTTCTGCTAGAATTTGCAGAGCAGCATTACACTGATTCTTTTTTCCTCGCTTTTCTCCCTTGACATGTACACCAGTGCATACAATATAAATTTTCATCTCTGCACACAGTGTTCTACAGACCCTGTGGCATCCTGCTGAGCTTAAAACATTTTGCACCTGCCTAAAAGAAGCTTGAACTAAAAGGCAAAGAAAGGCTGGACCTTTCATTCTTTTTATTGCATGGAGAAAAATAAAAGGGTTCCACCAACATGATCAAGAAGCAAAAACAACACATTACCCTCCCTGTTGGCATTCACTGCACGTGTGTACATGTGTTTCAGCATCACCATGCAAACTCGTGTACAACTTTGGCAGGTGTATGCATGTGCAGGAGAGCATAACATACTGTTGGTGCCCATTACCCCTGCTTTCTTGCCCCAGCTCATGCAGCTCATGGTATTTCACACAGTGTTGCAGTGTCACAGCCTTGCTGGAGCATCTCAGTCATGTAAAAAATACGAAGAGCTGAGGAGAAGCTGCTGCACCTGTCATGAATATCCGGGACTCCAGACCCTAGCATATGAAAACCAAAGCTGTTACTGAAGTCACGCACAGGATGGGCTGCAGATACCCCATGGCCCTTTGCATTTTTAAAGTATGTATTTTCCACTGCAATGTGGTTCAGGCTTTCTAACCAACTAACAGTTCATTAATAGCTTGAAGACAAACACCCTCAGTAAGAGCTGAGCTAAAACCAGAATTTATCCTACAAAAACATACTTGACTAACTACTTGAAATTAATGGTCTTCTAAAAGTAACTGTTCATGGTAATGTCTTGTACTGTGTTTAATCAGATAAAAAGCAAGTAAAAATGGTCTATTATGTACACTTGAACATAACGGATTCACTTTCCTTTGCGTATTACACCACCAAGTGGCCTAACGCTCTTATTTTTTTCTGTTCACTGTTTCCCTAGAGACAAAACTACACAAAACAAAATAAAACTAAAAAGCTGAATTGCTACCTAAAATTAAAAAATTAACTGGAGCATAATCTGGGAGATTCAGCTGCACATTTGTATTAAACTTTTTCCTATTCTATCTCACAAGTGCATATTTAATACAAGCATAAATTTTATTATCTGTTTCTCCTCTTATAGCAACTTAGGAAAAGGTTCATCTCCACCTTTGTTTGGGTGATACATGTGTCTAATGGTGTAGTCTGATGGATCTGCTATGAACACAGGCATTTTCAGATGCTTCATTAAATTTAAAATATGACATAAGCAATTAAAATACATACTGCTATAGAAGGGAATAAAAAAAAAAAGGAGAAAAGAATGGTTTAGGACTTCAAATAAAATCTGGCCAAGCAAGTGAATAAAAGAAATTCAGAACAAGCATGTAATATTTTAATTGAACTAGCAAAGCTTGCAGGTATTTGAAATGAGCAGGGCTACACGAGTGAGACCAACACAATCAGACTAAGAATCAATACTAAATATAATTTGGTTACATCTCCAAAAAATATCAGATTGCAGTCTCCAGTTAAAACCAGTACTGAAACTTTCCATCCTCATTTTTAGCACCCGATCTTACCCTGCTACAAGATGGCATGGCTTTTCTGGAAATCTGCTCCATATTTAAACAATTAGCTCATCATTTAGACACCACTGAGCTATAGTTTTTATGTTAAAATTATTTATTCCTTAAGCTATCTTACGGAGAGGATTTTATTAAGAGTTAAACACTCATCCAAGCCTGAGAGACACGCTTCTTTCAGTATGATTACAGCAAATGCCAAGCAAAACTTTAGACCATGTTGTTTCAAGCACTGTAGAAAGACAGCAGCCAGGCTGCATGCAGCACTCACAGATTTTAGCTAGACATCTACAAAAGCAGAGCTACTTCCATGCTACATGTTTATGAGCATAAGGCAATCACAGAGTGAAGCTTCTGTTCCTTTGTCCAGGTATGTGTTCCAGGAAGTCCACTCCATGATAGCCACTGCCTTAAACACCTTAGAGTAAGCTTGAAGTAGAAGAATATAACTAGTAAGCAAAATAAACAACACAATGGCATGCAGATTTCAACTAAACCCACCCAGGAATACAAGTGTGATTTGCATTCAGAAAGGACTAGCTAAACAGAAAGAGGGCATGAAGGTGAAACGCTGAGCTGGAACAAGTCACCACAGAAGACAATACCCTGCATTGAAAAATGGCCTCTACCAGTAACAGTCTAAAGAACTTACCCGCTACAACTGCTAAGAAAGGCTTCAGTCCCAACTTGTTTGCTATTCAGGTTTCTCCTTTCTTTAGCTCCAAATCCTCCATTTGACTAGGGAGAAATAGGGATGATGAATAAATCCCATTTGTCCATCCATCTCCACTCAGGAGAGAAGCTATGTGGACCCAGCTGAATCCTGTTTAATTTTCCCAACCTGTGCAGCAATAGCAGCTAAGAACCAATGTCATAAATATTCAAATTTCACGCAATTTCATGCATGTCTAGCAAAAATTGTGCTACTTCAGTGCAACAAGGTATTTCTTCAGGTGCATAAAATAACTTCAACGGAGATTTATTAAAAGCAGCACCCACAGAATTTGGACAAGGTTGCAGGAAAAGTATTTAGAAAACACAGACTTACATAAATATACACACCTATCTAACAGAGTGATCAGTATGACTGCTCTATGGACATCAAGGTAATCATCCATAATTACGACTGAATTACAATGTTATTATAAAGTTTATTACAGTCTTAACAGATCTTGGGATAGAAACAGATTATTATGCCTATTATCACAAGTAAATTAATTAGGACTACTTTTCTTAGACAAAGTGCCATTTCTTCACCACTAATACTTTATGATGTGCTTCCAGAAGGGACTTACCACTCCCAGAATATGCAGCACTTCAGTGCTAAAGTAAAAAAGAGAAAACACATCATAATAATGAGACAGTCTATTAAGGCTAAGGGAAACAGTTCCATCTTCCACAATAGATTTTGTCAGGGCATATGCATGCGGCAAATGACATTGTCCCTTTAAGAGTCACAGAATCAAGAAAATAGTCATAACAAATCTTTTAGCTAATAAGTGAAAGTCATATTGATAGTAATACATGAATCAGTGAAACACTGTCTACATTCTTCAGCCATATGTGTTTAGATATTTTTAGAAAGGTGTGCTAGTGTAAAATACTGGGCTTAAATAAAAGTTTGTCACGAAAAATGTTTAGCCCAATGTTTCTGTGTGTCACAGACTACAAGCCAAACCTGCTTATGAAAAACTCCCAAGCTTTTACGTACTTGTACACACATGGAAATGCTCTTCCAGAGCTTTTAGCAGACTTGGCTCCTGTGCTTTGCAGTGGTCTCTGCATCCTTCCGCTTTTATCAGAATCTATCTCTTCCGTCTGGACTACACTAGTCATTACCAAGAGGGTTTCACCAAGTTTTTTCTCTCTGTTAACATATTATATTGGTTATACTATTTACACACTGATCAAATACATACCCAGAAATGACTGTGCGCATTGCATCCTTCTTTGTTCAGTGTTTCGGGTGAAAAAAAAAAACAAAACCAAACCAAACAAAAACAAACAAAAAAAAGCACCTACAACCAATTTAAATAATTATGTCCAGTTAAATTAATGTAGATCAATATGATCTTATGCTATCCACAGATCTCCATCCAAGTTCTTTAAAAGACAGATGAAGGTCCGTGAGAAAACACTTGGACTTCTATTTTCAAACATTTCCTCTGTTACTCTTAGAGGCTAACAGTGATAGCAACATGCATTATTTTCTCTCACTCTTAAATGCTAGTTGCTATAGAAACTTGACACTGATTAAGATGAGGAAAATGATCATCAGAAAATATGCAGTGAACAGTAATTATTAATCCTGTACATTCAACCAGCAAGAATGAGACCTTGCAATTCTAATACTACACAGTGATAAAACTTACAGATGGCTTTTTAAAAATTATGCCCACACAGATGTTTTGTGAATAATATCATACATGGAAACAATGTGCCCTGAAGCAGGGCTTTACATGCAGACGGTGGTTACTGCCAGCTATTTGATTCCTAACAAAAAGTATTTCAAAGAGCATAGGTAAGAGCTTTAAAAGTGACTATTCAGAAGCAACTGTTGACATGGAGGTTCTTGCCCTGGCCCAGCTCTACGTTTTGTGTGCATAAGCTGCAACAAATTTCCTTCTTACTTTGTGATGTAATTCAGGAATCCATTCAGCTGACATCTGAAATATCTCTGTTCACATTAGCAAAACACATGCACACTTCACGCACTTCAACTTGCAGTCACAGTAAGAATTCGACCACGTTATTGTATTAGCAAAAGTCATGCAGCTTCAGCTGACACGCAGATCTTGTTACAAAGCTACATGCAGACCAAGTAACAATAAAAACTGTTAACTTTCCTAGGTGACAAAACAATATTTTGAGGGCCAAAGCAATACTGTCTTTTACTTTGCAAGTAATGGAAGCTTCTCTATTTGCATTCCCTCAACCAGAAAATGTATTTTGTTCAAAAAAAAAACAAATCATGCAGGAAGGATAAATTTACTTCCAAAAGTTGCACGTAAGAATTAAAAATCTTTATCATCAACTCCAAAAACCAAGTTCATCAAATGGGACAAATGTTTCTGCAACCTTTAGAAGAACTAGAAGACCTCTCATCTATTTAGTCATTCTATAAGCCATATTGCACATTAACTTGAGAACATAAAAGAAATACCCATTTGTATTGAGCATTAACATCTAATAGCTTCTGTTTTAGAAATCTGATTTGCCTTCTGGAAAGCTGTGCATTAGAAACTGTGTTACATTGTTTCCATGATACTTCTTATATAGTTCCTCATTAGAAACTTACTGTATGATACTTTTTATATAGAAGTTTCTATATTATACTTCTTACATAGTTTCCAGATGATTCTGCATACAAGTGAAGAATGTTACAATTAAAGAATTATTCAGTAGGCTCAGTATTAGCATACAGCACACATCATGCAAAAAATCTTAAAATAACTAGCAGCTAATTTATTCTGCTTTAAAGCCTATTTATGGGAGGCCCCCCAATTTCTACTTAAACAGAAAATAATGACATTGTATAATTTTTAGTAGCAACAGAGAAACATATGATACGTTCTTATTTTCCAGCTGGAGTTAAAGACTGTCGAAAGAAATTTGAACACTCCAGTGATCTGACATATTGTAGAGGGTCTTGCTGTGCTTGTAATCAAAACACATGCTTCATGAAACAGATTTTTAAAACCCTGTACAATAAAACTACCAATAGCTGCTCTCAGCCTTGTTCGAATTTGTCTATTTCAATGCAAATATACACCATGACAACTTTTTTGAAGACAGGGAAAAGAAAGAAAATGTTTGACATCAAATACTTTGTCTGTTGAAGACATTTTGTTAGGAATGAAGTTAAAGCCCTTCAGCAAAAGTCCAATGGAAATCAAATGCCAATGTGTGATTTTAATTAAAGACTAGGAGAACAAAAGTTTCTTTCACAGCCATCTGCAGACTGTACACTGGAGACAGTTACAAGTTTTCCTATCCTAAGTTAAAGGAAGAGAAGAAAGGAAAAAAAAATGGAGAAAAAGAAAAGGAAATGAGGGGAAAGGAGAGAAAAGGAGGAAAATACAGCATGGTGAAATAAAATGCTCCACCCCTCAAGTAATGATGCCAAATTTTACACCTCGAAGTAGGGTGCTACAGTTACTTCAAATCCAAGCGACAAGAGGAGGCTATAGAATATACAGTGCATATGTATACAATATATATATGATGTATTCTTGCTGTGTGGGGATTAAATCTTTGGATTGTCATATACTGGGGAAAAAAAAAGAAAAAAAAAGAAAAACAAAAACACAACACAAAGAGATCCATTTCTTGAACTTGTAAATGCTTTGAAATTATTTTCCTAGCCATAGCAACTCAAATCAGCAGAACAGCCCATTCAGGAAGCATTACAAACCTGAATTTTTGAATCTGTATTTCATGCCAACTTGGGTCTAAATCCTGGAGTCTAGAATATGACTAACAGACATCACAGAAGTATCACACGGAAGTCAAGAGAAGGATCCAAAAGTCTGAGAGTCAGATTTCCAAGGAATTCACCAGATTAATTTAAACAGTGAAAAAATGTAGGTTATTTGAATGTGGGGTTTTTGTTTGACTGCCCAGTCCCTAGGGTTCACCTACGCCATATTTCTAAGTCTTTTTCTATAATAAGAGCATGTAAGAGATTTTATTTTAATGAAAATTTTAATTACAGGTAAGTAAATCATTCCCGTAGACAGGAATTCAGCAAAACATTAAACAGTGTGAGACTTGCAGTAAATCAAAAAATCAGCCTTCTGCAGTCTGTAGCTCTGGCCACCCTGGGAGCTCTTCTGCCATGGCACCAAGCATACATCTCAGCAAAGCTCTGGCAACCTTGAGTCAGCTCTGAACACTAACAGCCTTCACTTCCATGGGGCAAAATTATAACGTGTGAACAATGTGACTGGTTGTTGAAAAATATTGTTTTATCTGAAAATACAAAACACCATCGATAGGAAATGGCACATCACAGTAAGGCCTTTATTTAAAGGTTATAGAACAAACTACTTTTTAAACATGTAAATGACAGCTCTTCCAAGTCACATCCAGCATCTGTATTGAGCTGTGGAACATTCAGGATTCTCCTCCTTGCACAATTGAATTCCCCTGAAATTGGAAAGGCTGTCCCTGCCTGGGGCTGAGAAGACATTATGTATTCGAAGAGGAGGCAGGGATAAGATTCCTTTAATTTCCTCTGATGCTACAGGTAACCGCAAAGCTGGTTCTCAGGGAAGTGACAAGCAAGACCCAACAACAGTGCTTTTGAATACTACTGAGGAATGAAGCATCTTCTCTTTCCAAGCTTGCCCAAGCTGAACAGTGATTTGAAAGGCTGCATGAGTAGTTTTGAGGGGAAAGAAATACCGCTTTCTTAATGGGAAAGGAGAGCTAGAGACAAAGATGGCAAACCCAGTGTATGCCAGGTGTGTGTGTGTGTGCTAACAGTTAAGAACAAGTATCTTTCTCTCACCCATGGAATGTTATTGAAGGAGACAACTAGAAAGAGCAGCTCTCAATGTTGCAATATCTCACATTACTTTTTTGTGTATCATTCTCTCAAATTTCATTAAATTCAGGACAAGAAATTTCAGGATAACAATTGAACAAATGGTCATGTCATAACACTTAAAAGAAAAAAAAAATAACAACAACTTGGAACGTCTGCCAGTCCTCTTGTAAGAATAGAAGATATAGCAAACTTTTTTTCATTCTACAAAGCACATCCTTTAAATATTTACTAGTCTTGTATTTTTTTACATGTGGCCATATTCCAAGCAAAAGCCCTCTATCTCTCGCTGAAGTATGCTTAAGAACATTCACTGCATATGTAATAAGAGTATTAAAGGATCCAGATGTGAATTAGAAAAACAACTGGGTCTATTATAGCTGAATTTCAAACTACTGGAGTAAGATCAAGCAGGAAAGCTGTGGCTTGTTCCAGAGCACCACCCACACAACTCTCTCAGTAGGTTACCAAATGACACTAAATCTAACCAGTAAAATGCAAAACAAAGCTGTCACATCTGATTGCACTCCCAGTGACTGAATGGACAATGAACAAGAGATTTTTCTCTAACTTCCCAAGCTTTCAAAATAATCCTTGTGTAGATGTACAACCACCCATATCATACATCTCTAATTAACAACTTTTTTTCTTTGGCTATGAAATATCACATGTGAGTCAACAAACTTGAGAAGTACTTACAGGACTATTCTGTTGGAATAAAATTGAAGCTTCTCTTTTTAAATAGACACAGTTTATTCTGGGCACTCTAAACTTCAGAGAAGTAAAATTTCAAGAGGTATTACAGAATAGGTGATAGCAGGAAACATTATGTACACAGCGTTGTTGAAACAGCCACAACTCCAGTTTAAGCAGTATCAGCAAATACACTGTTAGCTTTGAAGGACTATAGTGTTATTTAATTTTGAAAACCATTTGCTTGATTCGAGAAGTACTGCCAGTAAAGGCAAATGGGTTAACTTCCACGGTTTCTAAGAAGCCTCAATTTCTAAGTTATTTTTAACCTGTAACGGGTAATACACATATATTTGCCTTAAATTAATAACCTGATTATAAAGGCTTGTTTTCGAAACTGGTGAACATTCAGTCTAATCACTCATTCTGAAAGGCAGAGCCTGTCCCAGCCAGGGCTGGAACCATCACTGCTTTGCGTCAGAGCACAAGACAGACCTGCCCCTTCCAATACTGCAGACCTCAGCGCACCTCTGCAAACTCTACTCTTCTTCAGGCACATACAGCTTCTGCTGCTCTCGCCAGTACAAGTCTGCCAGCAGGTTCTCAGCTTTTGAGCCTAGCTCTCAACCTCTGGGCCTCTACCTTGGCCTGTGGGTCTGCTGCAAGCTGGAGCTTTGCAGCAGCACCAGGTCAAGCAGACCCCTTCATGCCTACTCAGGTGCAACTTAAAACTGCTTCAGGAAAGCAGGCTTACCCAGCACCCCTTTCACTCGTACCACACTCGCCCCCTAGCACTTATACCCACACCAAGAGCGATGCCGCAGTGCAGGCTAGGGCAAACACAGGGGTACTGGGGGTGAATCCTACAAAAGCCACTGGAGCGCAGCGCTACCCGTAGACCCGAACGCGGGGAAACACAACTGTTCCGGGAGGAGCGGTGGGCCCCAAAGAAAGTGCAGGAGAAAAACTCCCACCACCGCTCCGCGACGCCCTCGGCCCAACCCAAGCCAGTCACCGCCCTCCCGCCACTGCGCCCGCGCTAGCTTCCGCGCTGCTCGCCGTACCTCCTGCGCGCCAGGGGGCGCTGCCTCCTCTCCGAGAGCCCTTCCCGCCGGTCGTGCGCGGCGCCGCTTGTCGGGGGGCCGCTCTTCGGCACAACAGCGCGGCCTGCGCAGGCCCGGCCGGCGCCATGGGCAAGAAACACAAGAAGCACAAGTCGGACAAGCACCCTTACGAAGGTGGGTGCGGCGCCGGCGGGCAGCGACGTGCCACAGCGGACGCGGGGCCTCGGTCCTTCCTGCCGCCGGTCCGAGGGGGCCGCGCGGCCTACCTGGGCCCACTTCCCGGGCGTAGCGGCCTAGTGCAGCTGCTGAGCCCGAGCGGGGTTTGCTGGCTTGGGTCGGGACTCGGCCTGGCGGCGCTAATTCGTTTTGAGGGAGAGGTAGAAGAGGCTGCGAGTCTGGAACGCAAATGCTATGTGGGCTAGTGACAGGCTGGGGAGGGGAGGTGGGGCGGGAGAGCTTGTGGTGGCGGGTTCAGGCTGAGGGCAGGAGCACGGTGCTCACATCGATTGTTTCTCCGCTGTTTTAAGAATACGTAGAAAAGCCACTGAAGCTGGTGCTGAAAGTTGGAGGAAGTGAGGTCGCTGAGCTCTCTACAGGAAATGCAGGACTCGATTCCAGCCTGTATGAAGACAAATCCGAACATGAGAAACACAAGGACAGGAAAAGGAAAAAGAGAAAGAAAGGAGAAAAACAAGTTCCTGGAGAAGAAAAGGAGAAAAGAAAGAGAAAAGTTAAGGTACGTATTCATGAAGCATGTATTCATGAAGCATGTAGACATACTTCAACTTCCTCTAGTCTTCACATGAAGAGGTGAGCAGATAGAACTGTAACTTGTATCCTTAAGTTGAAACACATTCAAACTTACTATGTTAGTTTTGCAGATTCCTTTTCTCCGGGTAGTTTCATTAGAAAAAGATAAGTCATCTGGAGTATCTCATCTTTCAACAAATACAGAAAATTTAAAAGGCAGGGGGGAGATTTTGCTTCTAAATTCATTTATATAAAATAGGAAGAAGGCTTTTCAAATTAAGTTCTTAATTAAAACTGAAAAAAATATTTCTCTTGTCAAATTCTTAACATGGTAAGTAATTAAAATACATTTATTTGAAGAATTATTGGTACCTGTAATTTAAATTTACTGGCTATTTAGTAACAGCTTTTTTCTAAAACTTAAATAAAAAATCTTATTAGGAGCTTCCCTGGAAACAACTCTGAGCAGAATTGTTCCTGTCATGCTGTAAGTGGCTGTCTGTCACATTTTAAAAAATAATCCAGTGGTACGTTGCATTCTGTATCTGAATTACTTTATTGTCCAGCAGATGGAGACAGTACATAAAGTTTAAGGATTACAACTAACCATGTGAAGTTGTTTTGAACAATCCAGAGAGCATTATGTACAGTCGTAATGCTGATTTTGCAGCTTCTGTAAGTTTCTATAACACTATTTCTCTTTCTAGGAAGATAAAAGGAAACGAGACCGAGACCCTGCAGACAGTGAGGGAGAGCAGGAAATGAAATGTCAAACACCCATCAGATTGGAATTGCCACCAGAAAAAACACTGACAAGTGCTTTGTCAAAACAGGAAGGTAAGGGGGGAAAGAAAGAAATTTCTTTTGTTAATTGCAGTTTTCTTTAATTGACTCAAATTTTATTGGTTTTTGTTTCTGTAGCAAGTAACTTGACATTTTTTGCCATATTGGTGTTTTCCCCATCTCATACAAAAATCTGAAACTACGTTTCTCTATACCACTTTTGCAGAATGGTACCTGGTACCTGTGTCAGAGTGGGCAGAATGTCAAGGCCAGTGAGAAAAGTAGATCCTCTATATATGTTACAGGAATTGTCACTGTATTTTTTTCACTTATGATAAACTCTCAACTTGCATCAGTTTTGTTCAGTTGATTTCTAGTATCTTGGACATTTAGTACCTCTTGCAGTCAGTTCTGTCTCACACACATTCTCCCTCCACTTCTTTTTGATCTAGAGGTGGAGCAGACGCCACTGCAGGAAGCTCTGAATCAACTCATGAGACAGCTGCAGAGGTAAATGTCTGTGCTACATGCTTTCAGGGCTATAAAATGAAAATAATATACATTAAGAAAAGAGGCATATGAAAAGCTGAGTGAAAATACTGCTAAATATATTGCTAATAGGACTGGCTTAGGAATTTACTAGTTTAAGAATGCATGCATCTAACTTCTCAGTTTAAGCTTCTGGTAAACGCTTCCAGTTTCAAGTTTAAGGTACTTGTAAAAAACTTCTAAAATGGGACAGTTTTCTGATATGTGATGCTTTCTTTATAAGAACTCTTTTTTCAGAGAGGCCCAAGACTTTGGAATGAATTTGCCAAACCAAATCTTTTTTTACCTGGAGTTCTCCTATTTTTAGCATTATTTACTATAGAAAGGAAGTACACATTGAAAACTTGAACCACATTCTCTTACTGTTTTATTAACCAAAATGTCTTGATCAAAACACTCAGATTTGCAGAGTTCTTTCAGGTAATCTGTGGTTTAACATATTCATTGTTGACTTTAAGAATATCTCTGTGTCTTGCACAAGAGTGGTTGAAAGATCTCTCCCTTTACCTGTATCATCAGGTTAAGCTTGAAACTTGATTCACAACTTTTCTCTTCACTTTAAATTTTCAAGACTTTGGTGTCAGTTTCAAGAAACTTAACAACCATAAAAATGTGGGTGGGTTTTTTTGGCTACCTTTCCACCCAAGCAGTCATTTTTGCTTTTGAGTCCTTTCTCTCAGTTGGAAGCTATTGTGCAAGTGTTCCACAGGTGTCACAGAATATCTGTGCCATGTGCTTCTGCAGATGTATAGCAAAAGGCTTTTCACTGTTCTGTAGCAACTTGGAGCAGAAATTCCTAAGTCATAAGTAAGCCTCAGGAAGAAGGCCTGAAATGCCAAGGATTCCACCAGTGAGTGTAGTATCAGCACTGGTATAGGAGGCCAGTCTGACACTGGTTTGCTTTTCACTGATTTCAGTGAAAGGCAAAACAGTTTTTGCTTGGGTTTTTTTCTTTTTGCTTGCTTTGTTTTTTCAAAACACTGTTTACTTTCTCACTGGGTTCAGTGAAAAGCAAAAAAACAATGGTTTGGGAGGAGAGTTTCTTGCCAGCTTAAAGCTAAGCCTGATCCTAAGGAGAAGATACCAACCAACTATACTTTGATTTGAATGCTATTACAAGCACCCAGGTGCATCATTGTCTGTCAGAGATCACCAAAAGTCTTAGGGAATTTAAATGTAAAAAACTGTTAACATTAATTAGTAGTTCTATCATAACTTTTATCACCAAGCTTTCCCTTCTGTTAATTTTATTGTTAAATAAACAATGAAGGACAAGTATATATGACACAAGGCATGACCTGTGTTCCCTTTGTTTTTTGATGAGTTAATTATAGTACAAAACCACTTTCTGAAAACCCAGAACCTAAAAAGGGGGTGGTTTTGTTTTGTTGGTTTGAGGGGGTTTCTTATTCTTCTCAGGAGTACAGGTAGTTATCAAAATGCAAAAATAACTTCTATAATGTTTGTAGCACTTTTTTTGCTATATAGGTTTGCCTATGGGATCTGTTCAACCTTCAAAAGTGAAAGATTATGCTGACGCAAACCTTTTCTAGCTTTATGGTTTTGATTCCTTTTCAATTTAATCCTTTCTTTTCTGTTTAATTTCCAAGCTCAATATGTTCTTTGTTATAAATTGAAACATAAAAAGCTGTCTTTTCATTTCTCAACAGAAAGGATCCAAGTTCTTTCTTTTCATTTCCTGTGACTGACTTTATTGCCCCTGGCTATTCCATGATCATTAAAAACCCAATGGATTTTAGTACCATGAAAGAGAAGATCAAAAATAATGGCTACCAGTCCATAGAAGAATTAAAGGTAATTCTGTAGATTTTATTTTGACTACAGAGATGTATTTTGCTCAGTTGCCTTGAACTCTAGTATTTTATGAGAATATGAAGGTGCCAAAAGAACCAAAACTTCTGCCTGAAGAAATGTTTCTTGTTGAATTTTAGTGAGCAAATTAATTCTGGAAGTGAAAGAAAACACTTCTGCTTTGTACATGCATATCTCAAAGATGTGGACAGTTTCAGGTTTTATGCAGGATTAAATAGAACCTGTCAGTTTGTTCTTCCAATGTGTCAGATGTTTACTTAAGAATGAATACGTTACCATTTCTGTCAGAGTGCTTTCTTTTTTTGAACGTATTGCCTTTCAAAAAGCAAGGAGTCTGGTGAATTTCTTGGCTTTTCCTGTCTGTTGCTACTTCCTTATTTGTTTCCAGTCACCTCTCTGCTAGCCAGGCTTATCTAGTAGATCCACAGCTAGCCAAGGCAAGATGAGCTCAGTCTGTTGGCAACAACTGCTTAACCCTGTGCTGTAGTTTGTCCATTCAAGGTCCTGTCTTGAAGGCCCCTAAATTTGTAGAAGGTGTGGGAGCCTGTTTTGTTGTTCTCTTTAGCAGAAATATTCTCTAGTTCTTTACAGGGTTAGATAAGCACTCAAGAAGTGTAATTTGTGTGTAACAGTTGAACTTAGGCAGATGTTGGTTAATAGTATTGGTTGTATTTTCTAGCACGTTCCTCTTTAGAACTCAAAAATTTCAGAAGAACATTTCCTGTTGTTTCAGCTGTTTCTGGTTAGTTTTTCATGTTATCATTTTGTCTTTGTAAATAGCTGAGAATGTGATAAAACATACCTGCCTGTAGAGGCTCTGCAGTGAGTATAAAAGTGAAGTTCCTAGCTCAGTCATTCAAGAAAGGAACTTCAAACAAGCATACGTTTCCTTTCCAAATTGTAACTGCAACTTTGGCATATTCCTTATAATGATTTAACTTTGAATTGCAGCTTTTCTGTTGTAAAACTTAGGTCTGTTGTCTGGTGTATGTTACTTCACCTTGTTTTTCTTATAATGACTGCTGATTGTTCAGGGAAGTGGGTAATTTTAGCTGAGAGGACTTCCATTAATACTTTTAAAACCAGACAATACTGAATACCTAAAAATACTTTCAGGATGCTTATTGCTAGTTTTGAGACTTGTAACTTATCTTTGTTTAAATTTTTAATTAAATAGATTTCGTAGATTCATGAATTAGAAGTGTTATTTGAAGTTTATTTTTTCCCTCAAGCTTAAGACACTGCATTTGCAACAAGGATTTTAACACGGTATAATACAAAATCTTAATTTTCATTCTAAAATTAATGTCTTTCCAGGACAACTTCAAACTGATGTGTACTAATGCAATGATTTACAACAAACCAGACACCATTTACTACAAAGCTGCAAAAAAGTTACTGCACTCAGGGATGAAGATACTGAGCCAGGTAATAGAAAATACAAAACAAAATACTAAAAAATATACAGAAAATAATACTAAAAAATATATCAGAAAAGATCTGATGCTTATTTCATTCCACTTTCCTCGCAGGGATCTCATGAAAACTAATAAAAACTTCATATTTGTCAAATGCTTGCATATAAGAATTTAAATACATTGTTTCAAGGCTCAGGCTTCGGTACTGCTACTAGATCAGTTATTGAAGAAGTAGTTTGCATTTAATGTTTCATTTTTTGAACTGGCTTTATATTTGCTAATATAAGAAAGAATGAATTGAAATAAAATCCTCTCCGTGTAGGTTATGAAAAGATTCATTAAAGCAGCAGGTAAAAGGATTTCTGTGATTTTTAGGAGAGAATTCAGAGCCTGAAACAAAGTATAGAATTCATGGCTGACCTGCAGAAGACAAGGAAGCAAAAGGACAAGCCGGAACTGCAGCAAACTGGGGAAGATGAAAATGGTCATGGAAAAGACAAGGGAGAACCTGTGGATGGTGATGCTAAAGCGTTCAAAACACCTGGCAAAGAACACAAAAAGTGAAGTATTATCTCAGTAATAGTTACAGCATACACTCTTTACATGCTGCGGAAACAGGGTGACTTTTAGGGACCAGTGGGGGTTTCTCTTTTCCTGGTACTGCATAGGTGTTGAGACTTCCTTATCTCAACAGAGCAACATTTATATAAAGCGTCCTCATACACCAAAAAGAAATAAGTTTAGACTCTTTTACAATACCCTTTTTTTTTATATGTATAGATAAATCTTTTTTTTTTTTTTAATCTATATAAATGACCTTTTAAACATTTTGGTACAAATAACTATGTACCCAATTTCAAGTACTGTAGGGGGGTTTTGTATTTGAAACGTGTAAATGCATAGCTACTGAATGTATACTTCCTGAAATATCTTTTGATATTTAGAAATGCCCCTTTCAGTGTTCTGAAATACTGGAGACTTTATTTTCACAGATTTGAAAATACAGACACTAAAATTCAGAGTATCTAATATTTTACCAAAACTATCCTTGTTAGTAATGTGGGAGTGATGACATAAAATCTAGCAATATCCTAAACTCAGACATTAGTATGGCTCAAGTAAGCTAAACACAGAGTTTATTAAAATAAAGCATTTACTGATACAAATCTGTCACCTGCTCTTGCCAGCTGTATTTAGTGGCACTTCTGTTAGTTGTTCTGTCTACAAAAACAGTTTGCATAGGACACAAAACCAATTTCTTCACTATATCCGTTCATGGTATTTAACCAGTTGGTGTCTGTTAAATCTGTCCGTTAAAGCTAGTGACTAAGTTACATGCATTTTATTCACAGGAAGGACAAAGATCTGCTTGAAGACAAATTGCGGAGCAGTAACTTGGAAAGGGAACAAGAGCAGATTGATCGTATTGTTAGAGAATCTGGAGGGAAGTTAACAAGAAGGCTTGCAAACAGCCAGGTAGGTCTTTGTGTATTTAGTAATGCCTTTCACTTTTTCATAAATAGGGTGACTTAGCATCTGGTGTCAGCTGAAACTTAAGGTATGATTTTACTACAGTTACAGTTTACACCATTCTGCATGTGACTGATCTTCTGTGTAACATCTTAAGGTCAAAAAAAAAAGCGTATCAGTTGAACACATGCTGAATTTCAGCAGCAGAGCAAGTTCAGCTTAGATTTCCAGAAATTTTACATAAAGTAGTAGTAAAGTAAGAACCTGCAAAAACCTGTAGTTCTGAAGAAGCCACATATCTGAAGAAGCCACATATCTGACCAAAGGTTATTAATGCTCCAGAAGAAGGAACCCAGTTTGGTAATAATGGGTCCACTTAATTTTTAACATGAATTACATATATTATCTCTTAGACTCTACAGAAACAGCAATAGTTATCATCATTTCTTAATTCCTTGTGCCTGTACCAATGTCGTGGTTTAAACCCAGTCAGGTAATTCGTTCGCTCACTTCCCCCCCTTTTCTTGCCCTCCCCCTGCTCTCGGAGGGACGGAGAGGAAAATCGAAAAGAATGCAACTCCCACAGGTTGAGATAAGAACAGTTTAGTAACTAAGGTATAACACAAATCACTACTGCTACCACCAATAATAATAATGATAAAGGAAATAACAAGGGAAGAGAATACATCATCTCACCACCAGCCGACCGATAACTCGCCCCCCCAGCCCGACCAAGCTCTGACCGATACCTCCTCCAACCCTGCAGACTCCCAGCCCTTCCGGCTAACTCCCAGTTACATCCTGGGCATGACGTGCTGTGGTATGGAATACCTCTTTGGTCAGTTTGGGTCAGGTGTCCTGTCTCTACTTCCTCCTGGCTTCCCCTCCTCCCCGGCAGAGCATGAGGCTCACAAAGTCCTTGGCCAAACCTAAACATCACTATCAGCTCTGTTCCCAAGCTGAAAGTCAAAACACAGCACTGCACCAGCTACCAAGAAGGGGAAAAATGACTGCTACTGCTGAACCCAGGACAACCAATAATAAAATTATCTAGTGAAAATAAAAAGCTAAAGCAGCACTCACTTCTGAGTCTGACCTTTCGAAATCCCTTTCTGATTCCTGCTGATAGAACCGTTTCATTCAATGTTTTTATTAGTTTAAGAAATTGAAGTACTCTGCTGTTATTTCAGTGTGAATTTGAAAGAAGAAAACCAGATGGTACAACAACTCTGGGCCTTCTTAATCCAGTTGACCTTACTGCAGGAGGTAAGTTGGTATGATTCAGGTAACAAGCCGCTTTCACCTACCAAGGCCTGCTGCTGTTTTGCTTGAGGAGATCAGCAAATGCTGGCCAAGAACTGAATGTTTCTTTTCAGTCTGATAAAGATCCGGATTTAAAAAGCTGCAGCTCAGGGACCACATAGATAGGGACCAGTTGTGCCTCTTACTAGGAGCAGCTGGAGGGAGCCTTTAGTGGCTGCTGCATCTCCTGGGTGTGGGAGCCGCACTAGAAAGCTTTTGCCATTGGAGAAGGGAGTACCTGCCGTATGCTTCGGCACATCTCATTCTTGGACTCTCCTTAACTCTGGTCTGTGTACAGAATGCAGTGCCTCCTGACCCGAAAGGTCACAGATGTTCCAGAATTAGCCACTGGGAACATGTTGGTGCCATCTGTGTAATGCCACTAGCTAAAAGAGTGCAGGTGGTTGACATTTTAACTGCCAGCTCATTACACAGCTGAACTGAGTAGGTCAAGAACAGGCAGAAGTCAAGCTGAAGACTTGACTTTTCCATTTCACCTATTTGTGCAGTAGAGAACATCAGCAAGAATAAATAAAGTGTGGTCTTTCTTGTGAAGAATCAGATCCTCTTTAGTTACATAGCTTCTGTTAGTGGAGGGCAGGAAGGAAGAAGACTGATAATGAAAACTTGGTGTAAATTTTAAGTTTTCTATACTTAAGTAGTATTACCACTTGGTCCGGATTTCATGTTTAAGACTACACATAGTCTTTACTACAAAGCATTTGGGGAGGAAAGCTTTGAGAGTTGTATCCTGTTTATTCTGACATTTTGGGCTGAGTATTAAATAATTTCCACGTCTTCCTATGTAACCTAACTGTGCCTAACATACTATTGCTGTGTAATATACATCCTATTCCAGAGCCAGGTTACTGCCCTGTAAAACTGGGTATGACCGCTGGAAGGCTTCAGTCAGGAGTTAATACATTACAAGGGTTCAAAGAAGATAAAAGAAACAAGGTTACTCCAGGTAAGTACTCATTTGTTTTGTGGTTAGTTTGGTTTGTTGGCTTTTTTTTTCTTTTTTTTTTTTTTTTAAACATAGATCATTCTTCTATAATGAAAACATGTTGATCTCATTAACACACAGATGGTTTGGAACTAAGGTTTTTTTCATGATAAAGTGCATTATTGCATGTCTGTCAAACAGCAGCATAGCACAAAGTCTAGCCTAATTTACACATACAAAAGGGGAGGCATGCTTAATCTTCATCTATATTGAGAAAAGGTTTTCACAAGCTTTGAGGGAGTGTAGTGGATAGCCTGAAAAGTTGTTACCAGCACCAGACTGAATTTTCATATTGTGTTAAGGTGCATAATATTGTTAATAAAACATACTTAAACAAAAATGCATTTGAGGTGGATGTTACTGGAACATGTTACAGTGTGAGCAGACGATATTCTGTGGAAGTTTGTTTTCACTGTAAGAAATGTGTTCCTAAAATTTCTTTTTGGGGATTGTTTTACAACCCCTTCTCACTTTTATCTGATGCACACATATCAGATGTAATAATTAATACCGTTGTTATTCATTAGTGACATACTTGAATTACGGACCCTATAGTTCTTATGCTCCGACATATGATTCCACATTTGCCAACATAAGCAAAGAAGATTCTGACTTAATCTATTCAACATATGGGGAAGAGCCTAATCAAGGATCTTTCAGGTAATCAACCAACTAGTACGTGTATTACAGCTTTCACAATCAGAAGCAGCTATGTGTCACTGCAGGATGGGCTGTGTCTTTGCTGTTGAGTGATGTCACTACTGCCTTTATAGTCTGCTGGGTTTTGTTTGTTCAATTTAAGGAACAGATAAGAGAATTTGTCTGTGAAGTGAAATTAACCAAAATTGAAGGATTTTGATAATACCGATGCATACTATACACAGACTAAAATTTAGGTATACTTATGACTAACTCTGAAGGACTTGTGTTCGAAGCCAGGAAAATGTTGAGTGGTACAAGCGTTTATACAAACTGGATATTTTAAATTTAATGAACTACATTACTGCCTTGAGTGAGACATGTATTTGGTCAAATACTGACCAAACTACTATGGTCATAGTGGGAGAGCTGAGTCCAGAGATACCAATTCCCAGTTGCATTCTTTAATACTGTGTATACTGTTTGATTTTTTTTTTTGTATTATTTACTACAGTGCAAATAATTAATTCTCATTGTTTCTGTTATTCTTGATTATAAAAATTTCCGCATTAAAGTCCTGTTGATTTATGAGAATTTCAAAAATGGTTACACAGCGGTATAAATTTGAATGAAATGTGGGAATACCAAAGGGAAGTACAGTGCAAGTTTTGCTCTCAGTCCAATGTAGCTGCCTGAAGCACTATAGTTTCCGAGTTTTTCAGGTGTTGTTAGGAATCTGAATGGGTTCCTCAGCTACAAAAGGCATGGATAACCAAAGCAAGCTGTCCAGTGCTACTTCTTGTATTTCTATGCTGTACATACTGGTTTGAGTTTACATAACATTTTTCCATTGAACGTTTGGTATTAAAGTAGTTACATTAACTCCTTTGATCTTTAACTCTTTTGATCTTTAACTCTTTTGATCTTTCAGTATCCATGATTTTTTGATGAAATCACAAGATTATCCTTTCTTAATGGCTGATAGTTTGCTTGATGTTCTAACTAAAGGAGGACACTCTAGAGCTCTCAGAGAACTGGAAGTGGTAAGAGTGGATTTGGGTACTGTCAGTCTTTGGTTTTAGCACACAAGCTAAAGCTGTGTAAAGGGAAAGGCGATGCTGATCCTCTTGGTGGGCTCCCTTGTAATTGATACAATTTGAAAGTGAACACTGATCTTTGTCTCCTGTGGATGGATTTTCTGGAAAGGGATTATTCTGACTTCTTAATTAGTGAAACATGAAAATATTGAGAGACAGTCACACATTCTTTCCATGTCTTCTCTCCCACTCTCATCAGCACTAGCTTCTATTCCATTGAGTAAGACAACACCAGTACGCAGTAGTTTAGAAAGGAGGTGATCATGGACAGGCTTTCCTATTTCCATGAGAAATTTCTCATGTTACTAGCAGCCACTCTTTAGTTCAGAAGAACTAGTAACTAGTTTTTCCCTTTGCTTGGTACAGTGCTTTTAAGCTCAGGTATGTGCTATGTAAAAATACTAACAGCTACTCTTCACCTCTTAGGAGATATCAGTATATTCCAAACATGAAGGGAATCAAAAGGGCTGGTTTGACAATGTTAACTTAATTGGCAATGTAAGAATGAGTTGAGAATCTCCACAGGACAGTTCCTGTTAACTAGAAGTTTTGCTTTGAGTTTCACATCAGTGTAAACTATAAAATAAACAGATCATAGCCTTTTATTAATGGGTCATACATTAGCTAAGTTAATACTAGCCATAGTTCATGGATCAACCGTCAGCCCCAGTTCAGATCTTTGCTTAGTGTTACTAGTTCAGCTCTTTTTTGGTATCCAGCAGTGACACTGACTTACAGGGTTTGTGTTGCAAGTATTAAGAGAAATACAGTTGCCTAGAAACAATACATTTCAGCCTCTGAAGGTCACCCTTCTATTTCTTCTTGCCCCCCAGTAAATAATCTCTGATGTGACATCACTGGGGAAGAACATGTGGACTTTGCAAAAAGCGATACAGTATGTGCTGTAAACATGAATTTTAGTAACTATTACTACGTGAAGAAAGTCCTCTAAAAACCAGCTGCTTTGTGACTTGATTTACAGAGGAAGCTTATTATTATATTGTTAACCACAGAAGTCGGTCGGAGAAGCTCTCTGAGACTCAATTTGGAGTTTTAGAAAGCAGCGTTCTTTATTGCAGTGCTAGGGTGCACATGCAAATCATTTCACAAAGGTGAGCACCCAGTACTTGCTGACAGCGGGTATATATTTAGCATACTCGTGCATATTCATAGCTTTTCCAGGAACTAATTATGATACTTGCACCCTAATTACGCATGTGCTTTCTTACTTAGTGGGGGTCTCTGGTGGTTGCCAGTAGTCTTCCTCACTGCGTTTACTGAATGACCTCAGTGCTTTTGCATACTTGCAAGGTTCTAGGGCTGAGTTGGCAGCTGGTATGCCCTTGCTTCTGTTCTGTTCCAGTCTTGCTCCACATTGGGTGCCACTTGCTATCTTGAAGGCCAGCATCTTTGGTCTTTATTGACTGTCTACTTAGTTGTTATCAGCCCAGTGATGTCCCTTCCCCATCAGCCAAACATTCCTTTCTCTCTGTTAGCAAGTCAGAAAAGTTTGGTCTATTCTGCTATGTTAAAAGCACACACACTATGGTTAGTTTAAAATTTAAGGTTACAGTATGTTTACCTCACTTTAAAAATACTGCATTTTGCAAGGTTTTGCTTTGACAATTAATTCTAATGCCTTTTTTAAAAATCATTTCTCAATTCAGCCATCAGAGGAGGCTGAAGTCCCACATGAAAGAAGCAATGCAATGAAAGATGTAAAGGTAAAACTTCTGAATCAGTTATCTACTCTAACCTGTCTAGCCCCACAGTTACAAAACTGCCTACAGCTGCAGGGCCTGTTCAGCTACACAGAGTGACAACCTGTAAAAGTACACTCTGCAGCTCATGACAAGGGTGTGCCATTGTGTAGGCATTTGGAGAGTAAGAATCTCAAAAAAGTTAAGTCTTAAATGAGAGTTTACATCAAGAGAACTGGAAGAAAATGTTTATATATTTTGTTTCTGATTATTTAACCATGCGTTAGATCTGGTTGGCAGGTACAGTCATTTTATTGTTACCTTAATGTGATTTGGTTTAATTTGAACTTGTAACATAAGTGGGGAATATCACATGATAAACAGCGGTCTTTGAGAAGTTTTCTCAAATAACTTGCAGCCCTGTAGATGTACAATACACCTCTAAAATCATTCCACCCAAACATGTTCACTTAGTAGTAGCAGCGTTTCTAGGGGAAGGGGCTGCTCTCCTGGAGCGTTCACCTGCAGCCCATGCCTAGAATGGTTTTCAGTTTTGGCCTCAGATCTTAAAGCAGAGAATTTGTTTAGGTGAGCTCAAGGGAGTTTTATTCTTGCTTTTTCAAAATAGGGATGCTGGTCTTAAGTTTCTCTGTCATTTGTGCATGCCCCCAGCAGTTTTAGCAGATGCCATTTTCTGTGCAAGTATGAAACAGAATCATAAACTGAGTAACCGTAGAGCAGTGGAAGTTTCACAGGGTGTCTTTTCAGCTTTCCCTCCATATGTTCACATTTGTAGAGCAGATTAATTTTAACTAACTTTGCAGTTGGATTTTCCCCAAACAATGTTGTTGTTTCAAGGCTGATCTAAATATTGTCTAAATTACTACTTGCTGCTTTTTTGTTGTTGTTTTAGATTATGGAAATTGATATTGCTGCCAGATTGGACTCTGCTAATAATGACAGGCTTACTGCACTAAAAGCAGTTACAAACTTTGGCATGCCTATAGAAGAGTTTGATTCTGAGGGTGAGTTTTCTTGGTACTTGCACGTGTGGTCTGTCTGTAACTGTTTCAGTTTCTCAATCCCTTTGCATAGTCACCCTTACTATATTTTATGTCATAATGTGAATAAATACACTCTGTTACTAGTTAGGAGTTTCTTCATTACACAGAGGCTGAAATCTTCCAGAGGAAGCTTGATGAAACAACAAAGCTGTTGAGAGAACTCCAGGATGCTCAAAATGAACGACTAAGTACAAAACCACCCCCTAATATGATTTGTCTTCTGGGTCCATCTTACAGAGAGATGCACTTGGGTAAATGCACTTTTTCTCATAATTCTTGCGGAACTGATCAAGCCTCAACTTGTGTTAACTTCAAGAAAGATAAAAGTTTTACAGTTACAGTGCAGACTTTACGCCTTGTTAGGCCTAGAAAATTCAGGGGTTTTCAATGTAAAGCCAGATGAAAGTTTTGAACAGTAATTACAAGTATTTCCTCTTTATGAAGAGATTACCCTTAAACTGATTGAGAGCTTTCTGTATGCCGCAGCAGACGATAGAAGTGTTTGGCTAGCTTATTGATTTTTACATGGTCTTTGAAAGGGGCCTGCTTAAGTATTACTAAGTTCTTAGCATAAGGCTGGCTTTACTTTAGGTTTGATCTGGTTATCATCAGTTTATTTTACCATACCAGTCATACGTTCTTTCATCGTTTGAGCAAAGCTGCCCATCTCTTAGGTCAGTTAACACAGCCTGGGTTAATGGCAGCCTTGTAAGACAGGACTGTGTACAGGGGTAGCCATTACGCAAGTAAAACCAACTTGTGCAGTACCAGCTACAGCATATGTGGTCTAAAATCACCCCCTTGAGGTGGTAAGATAAATCCCCCATTATTTGGGAAATATTATCAAATTGGTATTACACCAAGTCTAACACAGATCAAATATTAAGTTTCTTAACATGTTTTAAGTACTTACAGCTTCCTTCTGGGCTGAAAACTACATTTATAGCAATAAGATCAGTGTCTCTGGTGTACATACAAAACTGAATGCTGGCTCCCAAAGGCCCTCTAGTGCTGACAAAGTGGCTGTGGGTGCCACCAGGTTCCTCTTCCGGGTCCTGTGTTGGTGTGAGCCAAACATTTTTAGCTCACATCTTAGCTTCTGGTGTTCCTTGACCACTTCAAGCCTCACCCAGCAGCTCTTCCCTTCCTCCTCCTCTTCATAACTATCTCTCATAGTTCCCAGTGTGTTGTGCGTTGCAGTAACTGCATGCAGTACAACAAACCGCTTCTGCTGCAGATACAATACTTAATGTAGTTGCATCTGTATTTAAACAATTAAGCTGGTTTTACAGTGTGAAGTGCTCATTTTGGGGATTTTGTGCTGGTATGCAGCATATAAACGCATCCACTTATCTTTTCCAGCGGAGAGAGTAACCAATAACCTGAAAGAACTTGCACAACAAGTGACTCCGGGTGACATTGTTAGTACATACGGAATCCGGAAAGCAATGGGAATTTCAGTTCCCTTACCTGACACGGAAGACAGCTGGGTAGATTTGACAGAGGGTGAGTGTACAGAGATGTATTGTAGCATCCGTTCAACTAAAACAAAACCACATCTGCAGATCATTAGCCTGGCTTGCAGTAAAACTTGCAGTAACCTGGTTCCAACTTTCAATTCTTCTCCCCTTTTTTAAATTCTCTTTCAAATGGGAAGTGCTGTGCTTGGTCTCAGTCCAGAATTAATCTTCTGGTTGTATGGAATTTGCTAAGCGCAGATATCACCCTTTCTCTTTTTCCAGGCTTGTGGCTGTGCCTGCCCTTTGCTTAGTTTGGCCAGCTGCACTGCTTTGTAGGTTGACAGCATCAGGCCAACTCAGCTTCTCCAGCCAAAAGTAACTGCTGGTTTGGGGGGAGTTTAAGGATTCAGGTCAGTGGAAAACCAAGTGCCAGAGTAGCTCCCCCCATGTGGCACATGATGGGTAAAAGTTGTGTTCCTCCCCACTCTACACAACAGGCGAGTGGTTCCTTTTCAGAAACTAACAAACACAACAAATTTATTCAATCTGTGGTTGCAGTTAAGATATTTCTTACTAAGAAGCACAGGATTACTTCAGGAACTTACCTCTGCAAGAAAACTGCTTAAGAAATTTCAGCTGTAGAAGTGTTGAGTATTTTCCATAGCACTCTACAAGTGAGGACACATGGCATTTTCAGTACAGACCAGTGCAGATACTCTGGCTTGTGCAGAGTGTGTAGCTGACTTGAGACTGCACCAGTAGCAGATGCCAGGAGAACTCTAGGGAGTATGTGTTGCATTTAGGCATTTCCTGTGCTAACTGACCTGGTACCTACTGTAACCTTTCAGACTTTCAAGAACCTAAGAAGACTGTCACCATCCTGGAAAGAGAGTGTGGCCCAGTCACAGTCTGAGGCTCTGGTCCAGTTTACAGCCGTCTAAATGAACCTCCTTCAGGTGCGTTCACCTGGCACGTGTACTTTGTGTGTTAAATTACTTTTGTTCATGAATTCTGGGGACTGGTGACACTTGAATGGTTTGTACTAGAGTTAAGTCTACTACATAAATGCACTAAATTATTCTTTTGGCATTCCTCGGTGCCTCTGATGTGTTTTAAGTTTTCCTGGATTGTTAAATGTCTGGAAAAGTCAAAGCATAAGTGAAAATGTACCTGTATATGGGTCAGGGACTCAACCAGCAGTTCCTAAAAGCATTCTATAGTCTCTATGTCTCAGTGTGGTTGGGGCAGAAATCAGTAGTACCTGAACAGGCAAGTGTCCCTTTTTAAAATGACTGTGCAACTCCAATGATCACAAGGAAGAGAAATAAACTTTTTAAGAAATAAACTTTTTAAATACAAACAACAGACCCTGTCTTAACAGAAGATCAGCTGTGGGAGACTCTGAATGTGGAGCCATCTCAGCGAGGCACCACCATCTGCTCCCAGGGTTCTTAAAGCTTGAGGGCAAGCCGAGGCACGTACCATGCTGGTGAGGGGAGACAGACCCACCCGCTTGCTGCCAGCAAGTGAAGTATCGCACTGCTACAGGGTAGTCAGCTCTGAGAATCTCACACAGGCGATATTACTGGGAGGTACTGCTGAACATTACCTGCGTGATAATTTTAGGCTGGCTTGTCAGAAAGGAGCATCTAGTTGAAAAACACCTAGCATTAAAAGTCGAGTTCCTCGTCACCAAACCACTGCCAAAGCAGACTGACCATACAGCTTTTGGGCACTGAGGAGAAGTCAGGCACCTCCATGTCACTGCACAAGCAGGGTGTGCCCTGTGCTCATCAGTCTCCCATAGGCGGGCAGTAGGCTCACCATAGGCATCCTGAAGCAGTTGTAGATACTGCTGCTTTTGCACTGTGTTCCCAGTATAACCCTGGATGTGGCCAGGAATGACGTGCAGCGTGCTAGTTCCTCTGCTGAGCAACCACAGAACACGCAGAGGCATGGAACTGGACTACTATGTAACACAGAGGCCAAGTATCATGGTGAGCTCCACCCCTACTCCCAGTTCAGCATCATCCCTACACTCCCTCCCTCCACCTCTCTAAAAACAGCCACAGGAATGTTCAATTGTTTTGAAAGTTCTGCAATTAAAATTCATCCCAGGAGGACAGAACTCTCACCCTGGGTTTTGCTCCCGTAGTTCCAGTTGTCCCAGATAATTTCTTAATAAAACTTCAAAACCACTGGAATTTTTTCACAAGTCAGTCTTGGTAATTGCAGCTGAGATACTGTTCCAGTGCATGATTTTTTCCGTGGGTATTTTAGGTCATTTCCATGCTATAAGAGAAGACCAAAGGCACAAGCACAATGCCTCTCCCTTCCCATCTTTCACATTGCAGATAGTGCAGCAGGTGCACACAGGACAGAAAACCAAGTATTGAAACTATTCTGTAGCTGTTGACAAGAGATTTTACAGGATATTTTCCACTTGCACACTTTAAAAAACAAGAAGTAAAGATGTTGACTTTACAAGTAAAAGCAATCTCTTCCTTTTCATGGGAATCTTAAAATCACTGCAGACCCAAAGAAGTTTTAGGAATTTTTTTATTTAATAGTAAAATCAAAAGTTTGTTCTTTAAAATAGACTGCTAGTTCAAGATGTTACTAGCTTTTCAAGTGAGACACAGTGCCAGTTTTTTAGTTTAAGGAAACAATAATGCTGTAAAGAGAGATTTTGCTAACAAGGTTATTCCTTGATCTTAAATTTCACAGTTTGCTCTCACAAGGACTGTTGAAAACAATTATAAGCTGCTGCTTAAATTGAACTTTTTCGGTGATTGAATGTAGCTCTCATGTTACACAGTTCCAGTTCTGATGAGAAATCAGTCCTCTGTCATCCCCAGATCCAACTCCTTTGTGACAGGCCATCTCACGTCCCAGGTATGCCTTGTATAGCACACAGACACTGGGTGAGCAGTGCAAGTGGCATTGTGTCCTCTTAAACATGTAACACTCCAAGTTTGTCCCATTTGGAAGCTGCAGCTCTCTACATCCCTTCTGGAAGTGAGCTTCAGTTGAAGTTATGCCCAAGCAGGTTGGCAGTACAGTGTAAATAAAAGCATTTTAAAATGCTGTTACAGGGAATTTTCTTTCACAGATATAACACATCTACATCCTACAAGGTCTGTGACCAGGGACACTTAAAAGCCAGCTCCAGCCTCAGGCACAATGCACTTGGCAAAACATTCATGAGGCAAACAGTCACTTCACCTAGCATACAGTATCAGTGACCAAAAGGAGCCTTTGAGGCACGCATGGTCCTTAGAAAACAGTATCTCAAAACAAGCGCTCGCTGAGCATCTGTAACTACAACATACAGGAGTAGCAAAAGCCACTTTAAAGTTTATTCAACTACAACACTGACTTTACACTAACACGAAAAGTACAAAATGTCCTTCAGTGAGTCCATGTGTGACCCAGTCAACCTCAAAGTTTCTAACCTGCCATTTCTTGTTGGAGACTTGCTACAGGCACAGGTTTGACCTACCAAATTGACAAAGGCTAGAAGCGCAATGTTTAATCCATAGCTGGGCAGTACTTAGATTTCTGCCTGTCTTGAAATAGTCACTTCATCTAAAGAAATCACACAGTAATTGGAAAGTGGCAGTGATGCGTAGAACCGCTTGTTAAACACTTTTTTGGTACCAGTTAGTACTAAACCCAGAAAGATTAGTAAACACTGCTTTGTAGAAGAGTAAGGCTTAACAAAATGGATGTTGAACTTAACCACCATGCTGCATAGTCATACCATATGTGGTGTATCGGGGAGTGGGGATCCATCTTTAGTTAATACCTATAATTGGGTACAAGCTGTTAGCCTTACAAAATACTACCATCTCCACCAACAGAAAACAGACTAAGTGACTGCAGTAAGTAGAATAATGCAATTTAAAAAACAGCAAAAGCCATTAACAGTGTAAGAGTTAACAAACAAAACCAATGTCAACAAGTCCATTTCCGCAATGATCTAACACTCTGCATGTACTTCCAGTATTGAGGCTCTGCTGAAATGTTTCTATTATGAATACATTTTTTCCCCACATTCTTTCGAAGCCTTCAGACCCAATCTGCTTCATAAACTGCATTGCCTTTAAAAGGTACATAAGCCAGGCAGAGGCTAGTCAAATGGAGGAAATAAGAACATTTAAAAAAAAAAAACAACCCAAAGCCACCTCTAACACACTTCTGTTTCTATAGTATCTGCTACTGCTGCTAATCTGACCTTATAAATCTGTTCTTCAGTCCAAACAATTCAAACCGGGTTATTTTTGATCCCATAAGTGCCCTCAATGCAGCAAGCATACAGAGCTACCGCTGGTGCCAGCAACACAAGTTGCCCTCGGATCCTGTCTAATAAAGCACCAGGACAAACCGCAGGAGACCAGTGCTCCTTGAGGTCAAGTCTATGTTTCTACATCTAAAGCCTTAACACTCACTTACGTGACCATACAGAATGTGCATGTAGATAACCAGTACAGACGCATGGAAACACAACAGAGGACATGTAATGTAAACATGCCAAGCTGGGTGAAATTTAGCTCTGAAGAGATGTTGGTCACGAAAACATTTGTTTAGTACAAGGTACTACTGTGGAGGAGACAAAGACAAGGAAACAGGGATTCCATGATGTGCAATTCTTTTTTCCTGAAGGAGCTCAGCACAGTTGTCACAGGATGTATTTACTTGCAATCCTTGTCCCGTTATTCATCATCTTCTGGTCTGCACTGAAAGCAGGATCTGCAGCACCCACAGCGTCACGTCGCTGTCCATGACAAATGCAATACTGTAATAAGCAGGTGTGGGGCAGAACCAAGCGGTGGAATATTCCAACCTAGTAACGAGTTCTGCTATACATCCACAGCTCTTGGTACTGGAGCTGTTAAACTCCCACAGTGCAGGTAAGGAAAGGATCTAACTGAAAACGCTTCATGATAATTCCAGGTAAATCCCCAAATCGATACAGGAAAAGGTAGCCTGTTTCAGGCTGGTGGCTGTGAGCCTTCCAGGAACTATTCAGAACTTCTCCTCTTGAAAAAAAAAAAAAATAATAATAAATCATTCTCTTATCTTGAGACGTAGAGGAAACAGGAATAGTATATGTATGGTTTTAGAGTAAGTCCTTCACATAAGGAGAGAAATTCTAAGTCTTCACAGAAGGGAGGGAGTTCTAAGTCTATTTTGATCAAGTTCATCATAGCCTCAGTTCAGTCCCATACCTTGGAATTTGGCCATCTCCGTGCAAACAAAGTAAGTCCTCAGTTCTCCCTTGCCTTTGACGTTAATGAGTCCCCTACATTCACATGAATATCCCAACTCCTGTAGTATTTTACTTGTTTCTTCTGTGACCTTTGTGTGGAAAAGAATGAGAAACTTGTGAAAGTCTTCTGATTATTCACAATAAACAATCAGAAATAATGTCTTAGACATTCCAGACTCATATGTTTACCTGGATTTTCCCAAGCTCCCCCGTACTCTCCATGCGGCTGGCAACATTGACAGTGTTCCCCCAGATGTCATACTGAGGTTTCCGAGCACCAATCACACCAGCAATCACAGGGCCGTGATTTATCCCTGCATAAACAAGAGCAGGTGTCATTACTTAAGCAGAAAGTGATGTGATCTCTACCTTCAGTATTAGCTGCAAGTCATGAGCTTCAGGGGAAAAGAAAGCCAAAACAACCCCTTTACCCTGCACACATTTCTGGCATGTGGTGTTGCCACTGGTCTATAAATATTAGCACTGTCGCTCAGGAGATGTGAAATGACTCATTCGGTGTAAAATGGGAAGTCTGAGAAAGAACTAGGGCACAGTTCATGCCAAAGCAAAATTCTTCCTTGTAACACACAAAAATAAACATTTGTGTAATGACAATTCCGTCTTTAGTTAACAGTTAATAAGAGGGTATTTCACCCTCCATCTGTACCTTTAATGTTCTCCAAACTCATCCAGCTGCAGCGTTCATAATACTCCCTCCAGTGATTAGAACAGCCCATCCATGAAGGAACTTGGCACGTATAAAAAGCTAGACTAGACAGCACTGCCTTCAGCTATTCATCATTTTATAACAATACAAAGACAGTGTTCAGTGGTAAGAAGAGCTCCCCAGCACTCAGCAATTTACCTGTGTTATCCTACCTCATTTTTAACTTTTACTGCAGAGTTCATGTTCTTCACAAACTGAACTTACCAATACGAAGGCGGAAATTGTTAAAGGAATGTCGGTTGATGCCGTCCAGTTTATTCATCAAGGCAATCCCATATTCCACCATAATCCCAATGTGAGCATGCTGTCTCTCCTTATCCTGTGTAGTTCATAATGCATATTAATGATCAAATCGTGACACAGAAGGTTATGTCAGGCCACTATTCCAAAATAGTACTATCAGCACATAAAGTATGTACTTACAAGGATGAGTGCACTCACCCTTGTCACTGTGTAGAATTGCACATTCAACAAACATTCAGAATGGATTTTTAAAACTACATAAATTGAACCAGAATGGCTGTGAGGCAATAAGCATGGCATGATTTAATTTTATAATGAATTTCTGACTGGCCTTTGGGATTCCAGGTTTCATTTTACACGTTTTGTAGATACTAAGTATGTGCATCCTAACGTCACACGCAAACCTGTGATTGTGAAAGTGAGCCTGAGTACAGAAATCGGCTTTGTATTCTTCTAGGAGACAGTTTCTGATTCAGATCTAACATGGCACTTGAGGATTCCCTTTATGTGCCAGTTAAGAGGTATGACAAAAAGCTTACTGTCCAGCTCTGAGATGGCCTTGTCTTTGGCCTCTCTATTATGACAGCTATCCTATTATGCATCCAGAAATGTTAAGCTACTGGAATCAAAGATTAAAGATGTAAAAAGTATGCTGGGGTTATAGGTTTAATATGAACTTAGGAAAAAAAAAAATACGGAACTAGGAGACAAATAGCGAGTTCAACAGCAGACAGTGCACTTTTATACTATTTTTCCATATTTCAGAAAGTCACTCTTGGAGATTTATTTTCTTTTTGATATCACATTACATTTTGTTACCTTGAAATGCACCCCGGTACACAGAGAATGCCCAGGGCAGATTTCAGCAACAACGCACCTGGCTGTTCTCTTGGCCAGGTGTAACACTGAGGCCCGCTGCTGCCATGTAAGTACTTCCAATGGTCTTTATTTTTTCAACGCCACTGAACTTAGGTTTTAACAGGAGCTGGTTTTGAAGGGAAGGAAAACAGAAACTTGAGACTTTAATACCATATTTCAGTGTGGGATTTAGCCAGAAATCTTTTACTGTCTACAATAAGCATTAAAGATGTCTAGGAATACTATCAATCACATGAAGGTCAGATAAAGTACTGAGCATTAGTTTCACAGTTTTGCTCTACCTGCTTACAGGAGAAATAAAAGCACTGAAGTACTGAAAGTCCTGGAATTCAGGACTTTCAAACCATACTGCAGACGCATTAGGTGATGTAACTGAAAAACACCCATCAGGTGGGAATATATCTTTCAAGATAGCAAGGCTGAAGACAGAATTTAGTTCAGCGTAACAGCCTTCCCTCCACCCCAGTGCTCACAGATGTAGTGAAACACCGTATTTTGTAGTAAATATGTAGTCCAGGCCATTTTTGCCAGAAACTTAATTACCTCATCAAAATCAGCAATGATTTCATTTAACAGCCGCAAGCATTCCAGGCCTTCTTTATTGACATCACATTCGGTATAAAACACCTTAAAATCTGGTACTGATGCAAACATGACACACACACAGTCGTAAGATTGATGGTACCAGTCCTACAGGAAAACAATATATTCACATGTTGTCAGCAGCCACTTTCCACCACAGGTATTCAAAACTATGATTATTGTTTGTAACCACTTATCTAAATTACAATATTCCATGAAGTCATCCCCAGTACTTTACAGTGGACATACTACATTTTATCAGAAACATCAACAAAAATGACTTGCCTAAAGAAAATCTGAGATATCTGTGTATCTTAAAGATTCTCATCTACTTTCGACAGTACCAGTCTTTTGACACTCACCATGGCTGTGATATCAGCAATATTTATTCTAATGGCATGCTGGCAGAATAAGACAGATGTCTTTGAATAGAAAAACATCAATCAACTTCTCACTAGGTTGTTATCAAGGTGATACTATCTCTTTTTAGAAGGAAGGCTATCTTCTGTGGTAAAATACGGTCTTTGGAAGGCAGTAAACCCTGTTCAAATATTTGCCAAATTCAAACTGTATCCTGAAGCTGGACTATCAATTCTCAAAACAGATTTCAGAGGCCAACACTAAATGTTGGCATTTTTTTTAAAGCCACCTGGACAGCAGATTCTTGTGTTGACAAAGGTCTTGGGATATAAAGAAGAGACAAACATTGCATACCCTTACAGACTTCTGTGTGCTTGTTAACATGGCATTCTATGTCACATAAGTCCAATTTACCATCCTTCACATAGCAGAGAATAAACATACCTCATTTCGTTTTTCACCGATGAAATATGCAGCAACATGTGCTGGAAGCACATTTTCCAGCAAAAGCCTGTTAACATTCTCCATTGTTTCAAACTGTTCATGTTCTTTTTTAAACTTACTTTTCCACAGACAATCCAGTCGACAGTAATAGTCAATCTGCAAAGGGACAAAGTATGATAAATTAAAGCCATATAATATCTTGCTGATAAATATTAATCAATTTAGTTCAAAAGTGCAGTAACAATAAAGTTTCTTCCAGGCCTTCCTTTTGAGCCCATGTAGTTACAAAAAACATGCTTTGAGAATGAAGGTCAGAAAAATATGAAGCAGTCAGTATAAGTATACCAGGTATATTTACCAAAATGACATTTTAATAATATGGTAATCATTTTTATCCTGAATTGCTGCCTATATTTATAACTAATATTGACATAAAAATAAAGATAGTTTCAAAGTGAAAGAATTTTAAAGTTGTGACTTCTGTAATGCAAACACTGTTGCAAAATATAAGGATGATCCCACCCCTACACAGTAAAAAGTTTTATATTATCTGTAAGTACAAGTGAGCTCATTATCTATAACCAAGTACAATATATTAAAATGATCCAAATATGTAGTCATTTAGAGCACAATTTCAATGAACAACACTTTTGCATTTTATTTAAATCAACTTGCTGCAAGTAGAACTAACCTATTGCTTTTTAAATACATACCTGTTTTGCAAGTAAAATCAGGGTTATGTAAAACAGAACCAGATATAAATTAGTCGTTATCCTTGGCTCTTTGATGAAAAGCCTGAAAATAAGAAAGCAATACAAACTCATCTGTATCCTTTAAGAAAATCCACATGATTAAGGGTTGGGGGTGGGGAAGAGGAGAAGAAGAAGAGCACAGCAGACAAGGGTGTCCTTGTTCAGACATCCACCACTAATGCCATTGCTCATTTGTGCCAGTGGCTATCTGGTTGTAGGCCCTATTCTAACAATGCGAAAGGATTATCACTCAATTAAGCACGTGAACTGCGTTTCCCAACAACAAAATGGGTGCTGAAACCTTGTTTAGTAGCTAGTATAGTGATGTGCTCAAGTAAACATGGCTTTATCATAATGGAGCCATCTTCATTTCCACTGCACCAAGTTGCAGCTTTCCACCCCACACTGCCCCACAGAAACACAGCCAACACAACCTGGAAGTAGGAAGAGAAATTTCATATATATGGAAGGAAAGACGATAACAAAAAAAAACCTGAATTGCTAAAATAAAGACAGCCATTAGAAATCACACCTGTATATAGTTCCATACAAATCTGAGAGGCCACTCATAGTTCATAGTAAGATTAGTCTGCCTTATCACATCTACTAATTTTCACAAATGGAAACAAAATTCTCATTATATGAATAGCCTAGGCTAAATTATGAGCTCACTTAGGCTTTTTAAGCTGTGCTGACAGCTCATAGCCTCTGCAAAATAAATTCTTCCTAATCTTCAGCTATGAGACTATGCTGAGAATCTGAGACAGACTTACAAATGAACAATAAAACCCTTTAATAAGATTTATCTTAAGTGTTTTTACAGTTTGGTAAATTGCTGTTACTTTTCAAAATACGTGCATTAGTAAAGTAAACAAAGAGTTCACTTTCCTACTGACTAGCAAGGTCTCATAAGTACAGCTGGAACATCAGACCTTAGCAAGGCTTTTCTTCATAGTTTAACAGAAAATCAACCTTATTATGAGATTAATATTCTACCCCCTAGCCTTTAACTTAAGGTGAGCTTACAGAGCTCTCAGAAGCCATATTATCGAATTTTTCAGAAAACACACTTCCTTAAATAAATAAATAAATAAATCCATGTCATTAACTTTACAGAAAAGTTTTTAATGTCCAGCTTACATGTTTTTGATATTTCAATATTCCTCTAAGTGTAGAAAAATCTAACACCTTTAATGAAACATTACTGTCAATTATAAAAAACCTCACACTGCACCTGGTACTGTTGCCATAAAAGCTCAAGTTTCTGTGCTGAAGGGTATTGAAAATGATGAGGTACACGGTCACAGCAATGGACAGGAGGAGAACTTTGAGTTCGAAACTTATTTGGAGAAATACAGAGCAAGCGATGAACGCCAATATGCAGCAGTAAGCATAATACTGTAAAAGAAGAATTGAAAGAGCAGTTGAATTATTCAGGCTTTATGCCTAAGAGGCCTTCAAACAAATGTTCTAAATTCACAATCATTATAATTTAGGTAGAAGAAATTACAATCACTTGCTAAATACACTTATAGCTTTTTTTTTTTTTTAATTACACTAAAGGCTGAACTTAATACTTTCTTCTTTAAGTGTTTCTTTTTTTTTTTTTAATTAAGGCAAAGAAAAAGGATCACACCAACATAAGCAGCATCAGATAAAAATTGAAGAGCATTGAGAATTTATCTTCTGAAGGCTATTAATTTAAGCAATTGTTTCTTTAAAGTTCAAGCTAAAGCAGGCTCATGGTCTAGTGAACAGACCGTGGCATTCTGGCTCTATTCTTGACAGTGCTCCCCCTTTATAACCTTAAGCAGATACCACATTCCCATCTCTCACACCTATACCATGGGAAGACCTTGACCTGTTACCAGCCTTAGACACAGGTTCTTCGTAAGAACTTCGATGCTCATAGGCATCATCAAGCTGCCACCATTATCCAAGGGAATTACTGCAAAATCTCCTAGAGAATCGCAGTTCAAGTGTGGTGTCTGAGGTCACCATGCAGCCAGAAGCACTGAAACTGTAAGGTGCTACAAAGTGCGCTGGGCAGACAGGATTACTCCGTGCAGCCACAGGCACAGGTAGAGGACACTGAGCTAGCACTCTTTAGTCTACAAACAACTCCAAAATTACCTCAGCTTCTGCTCCTTAAGAGTTTATTTCTCGTTATGTACAAAGCACAGATTTTCACCCACAACAGCACAGAACTACCTCAGATCTGGGAGGTTCTTGGCTAAGCAGTTCTCACTTCTGCTGAAGTGAATGAAACTAGAACAATGTATACAGCAGTTCAGGATCAGAGCCCATATAGTATTGTATTATACCAACTCTGTCACCCTAAAGGCATTGAGTCTAACTTCCAAAAGATAATGAACACTCAAAACTTTTAACCCTGAAAAAGAAACCACTGAAAAACCTCTGAAAAAGAAGCCACTACCTAGAGAACACTTTTTCCTCAAAGTTTTAGATCTACTTTTAAGTCTGAAATATCAAAAATTGCAAACCCATACTTTATTCAGCAAAGCAACAGCAGCTGAAACATCTTGATTTCATGAAGAACTTTTCTGTTGTCACATACCTAAAAAAGCTGGTTTATACAGGAACAGAAGCTGCCAGCTGTCAGTAATACATACAATATTCAAAGATCTGGGTTTCAAAGTAACATGTATTCACTACTTACAGTTTCCTCAATGCAGGATTGAGTTGTGTTTCCAAAAGGCTGATTTACAGACATGCAAGAACAGAAATTACCAGATGAGCACAATGTGCATTATGTACGCGTAACATCTTTTATTATAAGGACTTGAATGAAAGGGCCCTCACACAGCCTGCTGCACTGTGGTCACAAACATGCCAGCATCTAAAAGGTATCTAAGAGCATCCCCAACATTTGGACAATCTGAAAATAGATTGCTACTTTGGAATTAAAGAGGTAAAAAAAATGAAACCCCCAGAAATAATCCTTTTGTGTCACTAGCAAATGATGAATCTATCCTTATTGAAATGCTCAAGAACACCTTTCAAAGGTGCTGAGTAACCAAAATAAGCCACTATTCCAGCTTTACCCATGAGTACGCCAGACTTCTGAAAAATTCAAAAAAGAGATGCATAGTAAAGCCATAGCTAAAAATAGAAAATATCCCTTGGACTACCTTGTGGCATGAATAAGTCTTTGTGTTTAATGATTTAAAAATTCTACCTTTATAAAAAGATTAAGGATATCAAAATGCTGCCGTCCATCTATATTATACACACCATTCAAAACTGATTTTATTTTAATCTTAGAAATTAAGACAATACTCACATAGGTGGCAGCACCCAGGTCATCTGATCCAGTAAAGTTTGCAGGTTTGTACCCTTCAGTGGTCTTGATTTATTGGGGAAAAAAGAACAATAACAAAACCACCTTAGAAACTTGTTAGCAGGTAGTCACTAATGTTAAGTTTTTCTCCATATGTTATACAATGAGTCCTGATCTGGTTGCCCTCTCAGTGCTGCTGCGATGTAAGTGTTGAAATACAGTGATATCCCATATAGCTGTAGTAAACATACATGAACACACAAGGTGCAAGAAGGTTAAAATTGCTGAGTAGTTACTTATTTTTTCATTTAGGGTGAAGTTTCATATTATGACCACACTCAGCTAGGAGCTAACTAGCACAAGCGTGTGGTTCTGTCTCACGCCTCCGTTCACAGCTGTTGCTCCTGTTTTCTTCTAGTCTGTCTCTGGTGCCGTTATGGTTTAAGCCCAGCTGGTAACTCAGAACCACGCAGCCACTCGCTCACTCCCTTTCCCTTCTTCTCCCCCGCTCACAGAGGGATGAGGAGAAGAATCAAAAGAATGCAAATCCCATTGGTTGAGATAAGAACAGTCCAGTAACTAAGCTACAATACAAAACTACTACTGCTGCTGCCACCAATAATAATAAGAGAAATAAAAAGGGAGAGAATAGGAAACTAAAAGGGGAAAATAAAACAATAAACACAGGTGATACACAATACAATTGCTCACCACCTGCTGACCAACACCCAGCCCGACCTGAGCAGCAATCTGGGCCTTCTGGGTGACTCCCCCAGTTTATATACTGGGCATAACGTGCTGTGGTATAGAATGCCTCTTTGGCTGGTTGGGGACAGGTGTTGTGTCTCTGCTCCCTCCCTGATTCTTGTGACCCTCCTCACTGGCAAAGCATGAGACTGAAAAGTCCTTGGTTAGGGTAAGCACTACTGAGCAACAACTAAAAACATTGGTTTGTTATCAGTATTGTTCTCAAAGTGAAGTCAAAAACACAGCACTGCACCAACTGCTAAGAAGGAGAAAAATGACTGCTACTGCGAACCCAGAACAGGTGGTGTTCACAGGACATCACTGAGACAATTCAAGGACCAAAGCCACCAGAAAAATAACCCTACAGAAACAAAAATTAAGCATTTCTTGCAGAGTTTCAGAAGAAACTCCCCATGGAATCAGAAGAACGGCAGATGAAGCACGAGGGATCAGAAGGACATCACTTTTAGTAGGTGGCTATCAGGTAGAATCATAGAATAGTTAAGGTTGGAAAGAACTTTAAGTTCCAACCCCCCTGCCATGGGCAGGGACACCTCACACTAAACCATGTCACCCAAAGCTCTGTCCAACCTGGCCTTGAACACCGCCTGGGATGGAGCATTCACAGCTTCCTTGGGCAACCCATTCCAGTGCCTCATCACCCTCACAGTAAAGAACTTCCTCCTGTCATGCAGGACAGTGTCAAACGCTTTGCACAAATCCAGACAGATGACGTCAACTGCTCTACCCCTGTCCATCAGTTCCATAGCCCCATCATAGAAAGCCACCAAATTGGTCAAATAGTAGGTTTAACTCTTAACATAATGTGTTACATACGACTTGTTTGAAAAATTAACACAGCAGAGTGGCCTTGATCATGAGGTAACTCCAAAGTGTTGTTTTTCAAATGCATATATCCCAGGTTCAATACAATATTCAAACTACAGGTAAAAGACCAATGCCATTTGCATCATAGTCTAGCAGTAACTACCCACAATATCTTGCGTCTTAAGAGAGCCAAGCTATATTCTTCCTTCCTCATCTGCATTAATATTATGTTAGCAAGTAGCACAGTAAACTGCTTAACACTTCTTCCAGCTTCAGCCAAACATTTAAACCCACATTAAGAAAAATGGAAGACCATCTTAGTGATGATGATTACAACCAGTAGTAATTATAAATTCCATCTCGAAAGCAAGAAAAGGTGGTGTAAACTAGAATTCAAGTCTATCACATGCACTTTCAGTTCTACAAACTGGGAGTTTTTACTTCTAATGCTTTTACATGTCATCATGCATTACCCTTGTGTACATCAACTCACGTTGCAAATCAGACATTAGAAAAAGCAGCAAAAAGCACAGTACTTGATGAAAAGAATACACAAAGTTACTTAAACTGTGTATCTTACAATAAATTCACAGAATAAAGTGATTACTTACAAAATTAAAAATGGCTATAATCAGCAAGGCACCAATAGTAATGACTGCTAAGGGAAGCCTGAGTAAAGGCATTGTTTCCACCTTTTCCGAGATAGCACAAAGGTGGCGCAGGAAAGACCAACGTTCTGAGCAGCGCTTCTGTAAACAGAATTAGGTTGTTTTAGTAGCATGGGTTACACTTTGATACAAGGGCAAAAAGAGTTTTAAATATAAAATGCTTTTTTCTTGCAGGAGAGTGTCAAGAGTCTTCACTGGAATTCTAATTTAAAACTCTGAAGCTAGTAATTCTGATCAAATACCTAACACTTTTTCACATCTGAAAATAGAGATAATGCTTCCTTACTTCAAACTGGGTCCCAAACTTTTCTTAATTTCTGCTTTAAAAATGCAAAATTATAATCTGATTGAAAGCTCTAGAGAAATGTTACTAAAAATACAGTTATAACCTATGTTGTTTGGGGGGGGGGGGGGTGTTATTGAGCTGTAATGTTGTATCTGGAACTACCTTGCCAGACGACTGAATCAAAACCCATCGTAGATGGTCCCCTTTCTTGCCATCCTTATATACTCCACTTGCTGCTATATAGAAAAGCATCTAGTAAAGCACATGCTTTTCATAATTGCAAGGATTATTCAAGGTGCTATACCAAAACACTCCCCAGTGTAAAACTCCAGCCTGATGCAATTACAGTCTTGGAATTCTCTTTTTCTTTTCTCCATGTGTTTTTTCATATGTAGAAAACACCCATGCACACATATACACACACTTTTCCCTCTTTCTCTCCATAGACAAACATACATAAAACCCCAGCCATACGTACATATATATATATATGAACACTATACATACATAAAATCTATACATACTATCTGTTACTTTTAAATTAATCATAAAATTTTACCCTGTGTACAGAGTGTAATCATATTGGTGTTTTCTTTCCTTTTTACACAACTCAGTCGTGGCTCTGTAAGGGACAGTGTATTTCTGTGCCAGTTTCCCTGCAAGAGCACCACCACCACTGGGCTGCAGGGTGATGGTGCCATGCTCTCAACAGAATTTCAGAATTCCCTCACACCCTTGGCTTAGCGCAACATAGATTTGACAAGTGGAAGAACTCCCTAAAAATCCCTTCCCTTTCTCACCCCTGCCTCCAGGTAGTTCTTGGACTGGAGAAGGATTTTCTTTATTTTGTATCATTGAACGTGTCCTGTGTCACTATGGGCCCATGCCACTATGGGCTGTCTCTACATCACTATGCACTTTTTTATACAGTAATTGCATACATATTTAATAATGCAAAGAAAAAGGAACTACAAATGCAAAGTGGCCTAATGGATGTAATGGTGAATTTGGAATTCTAACAGCTGTGAAATTTTTGCCAATAAATTATTCAGGTTTGTAATTTTCATGGGACCTTATGAATTATTATCAAAGCCTTCATTCAAACTTATTTTTATTTTAGTATTTTTTTCAGTATAGAAAATATCAAGTTTAAAAGCAAAACTACTGTTAAGGACAAACATACAAATAAAAATAAATTTAAAACCCCCAGCCCCACTCAGCAGGCATTATCTTCCTCGCACCCATCTATTCTGCCATCCAAATAATTCTGAATTACAGTGAGAATTTTCAGACATGAAAATCTGTTTCAGGCAATAAAATCTTCTGATAAGCCAAGACTCAAGGCTCTTGTAATTCCTACTGGAATTAACAGCTTAATTCATCATCCTAAAAGATAGACCAAGATGTTGAATTACCTACATCTGCTTCTGAAGACAGGATTTTTTTTCTTGGTTTTAAATTAACTTACCACACATTTCTCAGCAAAGCATACAAACAAAATGAGTACAATGATGACTGTGACAATGCCAAAGGAAATTCCCAGTTTTGCAGTTCTAAACAGAAAACATAAAACAAACCAGTGTTAAATAGGGAAAGAAGGGGAGAATCAAACCACAACTTAAACTAACGTTTGCTAACACTGTTTCTCTACATTGAAATAGAATTTTTCTTTAAGAGCACTGGATGACCATACCATTGCACAGGTTATTGTTGCTCTGTTGCACAAATACTACTTTAAGATATTCCATTGCTCACTGACAGCCTGAATTGCCACCCCTTGCATAAACCACATGGAAATTGCACTGCAACAGCCATGAAAACCAAATACACCATAAACTTCAGAATTATCAAATATCTGCTTTCTTAGAGTATGAGAAGCAGCTCAAAATTCCCTCCTTGTATTTCTACAGACAAAAGGGTCACTTAACATATTTAACCAGGTAATCCAATTTTCATTGCTCACTCGTATTTTAATATGCTCACAGCCAACTATTCTTGTAAAATAGGATTTCTTATTTAACTGAACACCTCCATGTGTGCAGTAAGCAAAAATATTATTAAAGAAACATTTTTATTTTATTTTCATCCTGCTATCTAGGCAGTTATGCCAACATCATGACTGCACTCCTTTATTAAGGTGTAAATTAGTCCTAAGAGGTATCTATTCCTTAAATGTAAACCGTCAGGAACTCCAAAAGACTGTAAAAAGTTTCATGCACATGAGATTCACTTTAGCTATTGGTTAACTTGAATTATAAATTATTAAAATATTGACACTTACTTTGGCATTATGAACATCTGTATCAGAAATATACAGAAGAACACGAAACTGGCACATGCAAAGTAACTCTTCAGTTTTAAGATTGGAATGGTGCGATACTGAAACACAAATCATAATAAATCTTAAAGATTAATTCCAGGCTGTTTTAAAATTCTGTTAAATTTTTGTGATGATACACATATGCAGATTTACACTGTATCATTAAAAATGTACATACAACTAAAAGGGAATGAAAGAAAACCAAATAAAATTCACTCAAACATCTGTCAAGAAAAAACACCTAGTCCAAAAGACCATTTCAGACAAAGAGGGAAATCCAGCAAGTACACAAATCAGTGCTTCACAGAGCAGAGCAAAAATCATTATAAGAAAAGGATATACACAGAAATAAACCTAAAGTGTGTATGCATCCTACCACCCCTGCAATAACTACATGCAGTGCACCCCAGCACATTAAACTAAAGAACAGGTAATCAAACAGGAAATGTACACTGTACCTAACAAATAGCATTATACTTGGAAAGAAACAACCACAGAAAGCAAAGTATTTTCAAAGTACTTTCATTATGGATGTAGAAATATTTATGTTTTTTTATTTTTAATTTTTTTTAAAGCTTATTGCTTCCGAGAGAAGTTCTTCATATTGTAAAGTTGCCAAACTCCTACTTACTCCTTTATGGCAAGAATTTAACCACAGATTACAGACAATCTCCTTTAATCTACAGAATTAGCATTCTCATGAAAGAATGACCAACTCTAACGAATCGTAAGATGTGCTTTCCTTTAGTTACCAAAAATCTCTTTGGGTGTGCAGTCACCTCCAGAATCCAGTTTCAGAAAAAAAAAAAAACAGTTTAAAATATATTCTTATGCTGCTCTGAAGTGTAAATCAAAGACCGAAAAGGATTATTTTGATTTTACCAACCTCTTTTTCAAGACTGGGTTCTGCAAAAATCAGTGAAAACCCACAGAAGTCATCCGATCTGCCACACCATGGGCTGCATTTAGAGAGACACACATTACAAAACATACACCAACAGGCCAAGGAGATTATGCAAAATCATCATTGTACTTGAGACACCACAGTATACAGGTTGAGAGTGCCACTGTTTTACACACATTTGACAGTTCTGCAAGCTGTTAATGTTTCATAGCACAAGAGCAGTTACGCTGTTATGTAGCTGACAGGCAGATCCAGAACACTCACACAGGCTCCAGCACCTACCAGTTACATGCAAAATGTAACCCCAGGTCTTGCCTAGAGGTTTACAAACACTAAAGTATAACAGCAGATGTTAGAGATGGTTCACAGCTTCCAAAAACTTCCCCTAAATAATATCAAGCCTACATTAGGAATAGCTGAGGTTCAGTGTTAACAGCCATGCTATGATTCAGATGAAAGAATTTTTTTTTTCTTCTTGAATCCAGTGGTTTACATTTGATAGCAATTTAAATACTATTTTAAATTAAAAACAAAACAAACACCAACCACAAACAGCACTGCCTGTGTTTGTCTGCTTTTAAATGCAAATATAGTGCCAAATGCACCACCTGCTACTCATACACCATTTACCTTCCATCAACTAGACACTAAGGCAATTATGTTACTACCCCCAAACGTGTGGTTTGACTTTATACACAGGTTTTGTTCATTACTACACCCAATTTCCTGATATTTCTTATTTTAATCAGCAGAACACAAGTATTAACTTCCTATACCATCCACACTGCAGTTCAGCCCATAACTTTGGACAGTCCTAAGAAACAAACATTTTGCTATTTCATGTCACCCCACATCAAACAGCTATAGTAACCATTGGCTTTTTGCCATAATAATGCAGTAATACCCTCTGATATTCAAATTAAAACCAAAAAGGATCTAAAATAACTGAAAAACAAACAAAAACCAAAAGAGAGGCAAGACAAGAATCCTGGTAACTATTCATTTTTGAGAAGTAAATTTTTTATATGAGTTTAAAATTGAGAGTGAAGATTATTCTCAAAGAAAAGAGATATTCTCAAACAATAAGATACTGCATACTTTGTTGAACTGAGGCCCTCAATGGTTGACATCATTTCATCATAAATGTCTTCCTCTATCCTCCCCTTCTGAGATGAATTTCTGGGAAAGAAATTAAGTCCATGTCACAAATGCTATTCAGAAACACGGAATGGCTACAGGGGGCCACAATTCCAAATGACACAAGTGGGGGAAACTACCACAGAGACAGTAAACAAGAATGCTCCAAACTGATAAACATGCATCCATAAGCACTTTACTGAGCATTTATCTAGTTATTCAAACCATGCATTTTTGGAGACAATATTTTTATAAACTACAAGAATGTCTGAAAAGTGAAAAATCACTTACTTGGTTAACTCAGTGGTACACGTACCATTGTAAGCTTTTCTACATATAGTGGCCAATTTTTTATTACAGTATGATGGCATACATTAACACTACTAACCAAAGGCATTATTTTGTAAAACATAAGATGTATTTAATTATAATACAATGATAAAATTTATTTATTTGGTACTATATTGCTCATGAACAAAACTAGCATCTAAGAGTAAGAAAACTAAAAGCTGAGGTAGCACACGGGTATACCATGTATGAGGTGTCTTGATTTGTTTTCCAGTGCTCTATAGGTCTCTTACTTCCCTACTTCCCTTCCATCCTGCTACAGGCCATAAAGTAAAATGCAAGATGAATGACTGAGGGGCCAGCGAGATAAAAAAGGTGGGGGGACTACAGCCTGTTAGAGTCTAACAGTAACAAGTGTCAACTGAGAGGTCTTTTGACGGCCAAAGATTTAGCTTAACCCTTCTAATGCAGGGATACTGTATGAACAGTGATTAATCAGCCAAAAGATCGCATGCCCTCAGTACCCTTAACTTCAAGAGGAGCACCGGATCACATATTTTAAAAGAAGAAAGTACTTGACAAACCTATCAGAGTTTCTCTGGCGCCCAGTGGAACTCAAAGGTATTTCCTAAATCAAACGAGGAATTAAGAATAAGTTACACACTCAGTAAATAGCAAACAAGTATTGAAAATAAACTTCAGGAAACTGTCAAAACCATTTTTATCCAAAAATAAAAATCAGGAGCCCTTCTCAAGTAGAAAAGCTTACCAAAAATCAATCCTTCCAGCAATGTTTTCTGCTTTAACAACTGTTTTCTGACAAAGAAATCACTCAAAAATAATTGAACAGATATTCCCTCTTATTTTTCTCCACAGACAGAAGTAATTAACATCAGCAGAAACAAGTAGATCGAAAACCGCTTCCACAAACCTGAATGGACCCATACTTAATTTAACATTTACTACAGCTATCTGTCCACAGAGAGTAGTACAGCCTTGCTGCACCTCCAGGAGCACACCAGAAAGCATGCACATCTCATTTCTGCTTTCAGGAAGAAAAATTAGTTTTCTTAAAATCCAAAATCTTAAAAATCTTAAGAATTCATTACCTTAGAAATCCTTTACTGACACCATCCTGTTGCAGGCAGAACCCGTGGGTGCACTGTTAATTTTCTGTACATTTTAAGTAAATGTTGTGTGCATCTGTAGGCTGGGATAAATTATCTTTTTTCCAAAACCACATGTAAGCAGGACCCGTAGATGGAAAAATTGGGGAGTGGGAGGTGGAGGAAGGAAGATAATTTCAAAGTTTTACTTTGAAGGTTTACTATGAGTATAGATTGGATAAGTTTGAATACTGTTAAGTTCTGACAGAAGCAGTTGTTTCAGAGATACTTAGTTCTTGTGTACACATGAGCAGAATTTCAGCCACAAAATTCATTTCAGATTTTGAGTTTCACACCATAGACACAAGGAGCATTTTGCAATTGTAAGATGACAGTTACTACTCCAAACCTCACCTTTCTTTGCTTTCCTTGTGAACTTGAAGAGTCACTGCTCACGCTTTCTCTGTGGTTCAAGTGGGCAAAGGGCCTGGCTGCTCCCCAGGACTCTAAATAACGTGTCATCCGAACAGATGCTCGCATCTTCAGCCCATCATTAACTCTTGTTTTAGGGAGATGATTATTTGCTATGCATTGTTTAGACTAACAGAAAACACACATTTAAAAACAAGAAAATTACACAAATTACAAACAAATGAAGGTACATATACTTTAGTAGCTTAATCTAACTATTTAGTAGGACTCTAAACACATACCAGCAACGTGTCAGCCAGCCTCAACTCCTTTACCTCGTTTAATTAATGTGAGCTAAACCAGATTGTGACGTAATTAATTTGCTCCATCTGCCTTTACAAGCCTTCACTTGTAACATTGCAACATTCAAACTTCCTTTTTTATTTACAGTGTGACAGACTGCAGGATCTTATGAATAGATAAAAATTCCTTGCAGTCAGCACCTCATCAGGGGAAAAGATTCCCAGTTCCTGAGCTGGGGTGTATCAAAACAGTGGTTAGGAGAAGATCCCACAAATTACAGACTCAGCATTAGATTATATCCCTGCATCACAGGTAATGAGTTAGACAATATATACAGTGCATACAGCAATACCTTTGTGGGTCTACAAGGAAGCTAAAACTGCAGAATAAGCCATTATGTCAACCACTGGTTATCTAACATTTCACAGGTATCTTCAGGTAAGCAGGGACCATTTTAATAGACTTAGATCCTTATTCTGAGAATATGTGCTGGGTACATGTAGGGAGGGTTGCAGTGTTGAGTACATAAAACATGCAACAAAGATTGTGTTCTTGCTAATTAAAAGCGGCTCTATGCTGTTCCTTCCTGTAAAGATCCTGAAAGAAATAACTTTGTCATTTTCATTCTTTTTCCTTTTGAAATATTTTACTCATCAACCACAACCGGATTCAAACCTGCAGTACTCCAGGTGTCTGTGGTTACCAGGCTCTAAAGGGACAACCAATAGTTGCTAACTTTATACTCTGAAAAGAAGGTGACTCTCACATCCAAGATAGGAAGATGATGTCAGAAGCTATTTTACAGGGAATATCTTTCTGAAGGTGGTCACACAGTACAGGTATTCTTTCGTGACTTCATTCCACCCTTTGACCTGTATTTGTGAGAGACACACTTCACGTAAATACAGTCAAATACGCATTTTTACTCTGAGTTGACCACATAAGAGGTTTCATCATAACACTTACTACCTTCAAGCTAAAGACATCTTATAAAACAGTAGCATGTACTTTCAGATCTGAAGTCCCAAATCCAAGCTACTCAGATGGCCCATACCATGCTTCAATTCTGCTGCTGAATTTAAAAGGTATATGTACCACAGTCACCTATGTCCTTAAAATGTATGTATATATTTGAATAAATACACATTTAAAAACAACCACATACCCTTGGATCAACCACTAAGTAGGTTTTGATATTCATAGATTCAAGATAAGGATCCCTCAGGTGTCCATTCCCTTCTTCTACTTCATATGCTTTGCCTAGGTGATTCAATGTTGCTTCAGTGATGTGTACACGGCTGAGAAGGGGAGAAAGAACAAGAGACCAAAACACTTACAGAAAGGTCACATTAAGCATTTCATTTACATTTCAATGGCCACTACTACATTTCTCCTTTTCAGCCATCTTGTGCTTTGGCAGCCAACTGCAAAATCCTGCCAGTGCTTGAAACCATATTTGCAATCCTTTACTGCAGTTCTTCACAGGGCATCTTTCATAGAATGCTGAGAAACACTTCCAGAATGAGATAGCATCAGTATAAAATTAAATTGAAATAAGCAGAGATATATAAGAAACAAGAATAAATGTGATCAAAGGAGATCTGATGACTGACAAGACAAACTTGCAGGCAGGTAGTTTCAGATGGGAAGAGCTGCAGGGAAAGCTCACAAAGCACAAGAGAGGACTGTCTCATGCTAGAAATGCATGAGGAAGGGAGGAGACATCTGGAGGGAAAAAATGGAAGAGGTTTTTTGTCAGCTAGGAGCATAATTCTGAAAGCCTGTCTTTTCTGAAACAATCAGAGGAGAGCATAGCACAGCAAGAACAGCAGCTTGCTTCTAAGGGGAGCAGCTAGTATTTTTCGGTACCTGTTACAGTATCACAGTATGCTAGAGATTGGAAGGGACCTCAAAAGATCATCTAGTCCAATCCCCCTGCCCGAGCAGGAACACCTAGATAATGTTACACAGGAATGTGTCCAGGCAGGTTTTGAATGTCTCCAGGGAAGGAGACTCCACAACCTCCCTGGGCAGCCTGTTCCAGTGTTCCGTCACCCTCACTGAGAAGAAGTTCCTTCTCAAGTTTAAGTGGAACCTCTTGTGTTCCAGTTTGCACCCATTACCCCTTGTCCTATCATTGTTTGCCACTGAGTAGAGCCTGGCTCCATCCTCGTGACACTCCCCCTTTATATATTTATAGACACTAATAAGGTCACCCCTCAGTCTCCTCTAAACTCTAGAGACCCAGCTCCCTCAGTCTTTCCTCATAAGGGAGATGCTCCACTCCCTTAATCATCTTAGTTGCCCTGCGCTGGACTCTCTCCAGCAGCTCCCTGTCCTTCTTGAACTGAGGGGCCCAGAACTGGACACAATATTCCAGATGCGGTTTCACCAGGGCAGAGTAGAGGGGAAGCAGGACCTCTCTCGACCTACTAACCACCGCCCTTCTAATACACCCCAGGATGCCACTGGCCTTCTTGGCCACAAGGGCACAGTGTTGGCTCATGGTCATCCTGTCGTCCACTAGGACCCCCAGGTCCCTCTCCCCTACACTGCTCTCTAACAGGTCGTTTCCCAACCTATACTGGAACCTGGGGTTGTTCCTGCCCAGATGCAGGACTCTACACTTTCCCTTGTTATATTTCATCCAGTTATTCCCTGCCCAACTCTCCAGCCTGTCCAGGTCACGCTTTCCCTCTAACATTACTTAGTTCAGTACCCTGAATCACATAGTTCCATAATAAATTGTAAGTAAAATCTTTCCACAGAATTTCTCAACAAGAGACCTGAGTGTGTTCATTAAACAGTATTTCTTTTCTTATATTCTAGTTTGTTATCTTCCCACAGCTTTTCTCACTATTCTTTGGCACGGAGGGGTTAAACACTGCTACCAGTCCTACATCCATCAGCACAGAGCTGGGGAGGAACATTCCCAGAATGGAAGCTGACAGTGTGCAGCACTCCCACCTAACTACAGAAAGCAAGGGGATCACTATTCCATCTGCCTCTGCTCCCTTATGCTGCATGAAAGTTTGCCTGGAGATAGTTCAGCCAAGACCTGGAGACCACTGGCTGTGGCTTCTCACAAGGAAGAAGAAAAATTCCTCAATACTTTTAAAGCCAAAAGATACGAGTTCTGGAACATACAGGATGCATGTTTTTATTTGTTTACTCCTAATTGCCTAAAAAAAAAAAAAAAAAAAAAGTCGTCTTTGTTACCCTGATTATGTAGTTTTGCAATCAAGGTGAATCTTCACACCTGAAATTTTAAAGCTTGCTCTAAAGCATCATTTTCTCCCACAGAGCCTGGGTGATGCCTTGTAATCCTCATGTACTGCAGCACATTTTCTGTACTTTTCCACCTACCTCAAAAGGAAATAAATTTGTTCACTATCCTCATGTTCCATTTTAATAAGCTTTCTCTCCCTTTTTCCCCAAATCACACACCACTGTGGGATATTTGAGATCTCACTGCAAACTTCTTCCCATTTAAATTACCATGCCAATGATTTCTCAGCAGTTACTGACACTTACTGGATTCTGGGATCAGTACATAACCAAAATTGCTAAAGCTGCCTCTTAAAGGCAAGCTGTAACATGCACCATTGCACTTCCCATGCTACTGCAGAATACCTACCCTACTGCATGCAATTTCCTACGCTTACAGGCCTGAGAATACCATGTTCTGATCTTTCACGCATATAGATATTAGAATGGGTCAAACGCATTTTTAAGTTTGGTTTTATGCTAGTCCTTTCTGTTTTGCTAGAGTATTACATTTTTAGGAATTCAAATAATAAAATTGGGAAGATGAACAAGAAATGGAAAGAAAATATTTATAAAGTTATGAGTTTTTCTGCATCCTTTCAAAAGTCTTTAAACGCCTTCATTTATAGAAACCCAAAATATACATACTTCCTATTTTAAATAAAAACCTGCAACTGCTCCTAATGACAAAACTTCTGCTTCCAAACGAGCAGGACTAGCTAACATTAGAATGGGGAACCCCAGACACATCTTTTTTCCACAGAGCAGGAAACAAATGTAACATTTGCATAATGAACAGAAACCCTTCCTCCCTGTGAGGCTCAGCCTTCCACAAGTCATAGAATCATAGAATAGTTAGGGTTAGAAAGGACCTTAAGATCATCTAATTCCAACCCCCCTGCCATGGGCAGGGACACCTCACGCTAAATCGTATCACCCAAGGCCTCATCCAACCTGGTCTTGAACACTGCCAGGGATGGAGCATTCACAACCTCCCTGGGCAACCCATTCCAGTGCCTCACCACCCTAACAGGAAAGAATTTCCTCCTTATATCCAATCTAAACTTCCCCTGTTTAACACGTTACCCCTTGCCCTGATACTACAGTCCCTAATGAAGAGTCCCTCCCCAGCATCCCTATAGGCCCCCTTCAGATACTGGAAGGCTGCTATGAGGTCTCCACACAGCCTTCTCTTCTCCAGGCTGAACAGCCCCAACTTTCTCAGCCTGTCTTCATACAGGAGGTGCTCCAGTCCCCTGATCATCCTCGTGGCCCTTCTCTGGACTTGTTCCAACAGTTTCATGTCCTTTGTATGTTGAGGACACCAGAACTGCACACAATACTCCAAGTGAGGTCTCACAAGAGCAGATTAGAGGGGCAGGATCACCTCCTTCAACCTGCTGGTCACGCTCCTTTTGATGAAGCCCAGGATACGGTTGGCTTTCTGGGCTGCAAGCGCACACTGAAGCCGGCTCATGTTCATTTTCTCATCAACCAACACCCCCAAGTCCTTCTCCGCAAGGCTGCTCTGAATCTCTTCTCTGCCCAACCTGGAGCTGTGCCTGGGATTGCTCCCACCCAGGTGTAGGACCTTGCACTTGGCATGCTTAAACTTCATGAGGTTGGCATCAGCCCACCTCACAAGCATGTCAAGGTCCCTCTGGATGGCATTCCTTCCCTCCAGTGTATCAACCGAACCACACAGCTTGGTGCCATCGGCAAACTTGCTGAGGGCGCACTCAATCCCACTGTTCATGTCAGCGACAGAGATGTTGAACAAGACCAGTCCCAACACCAATCCCTGAGGGACACCACTCATTACTGGTCTCCAGATGGACATTGAGCCATTGATGACAACTCTTTGTGTGCGGCCATCCAGCCAGTTCTCTATCCACCAAGTGGTCCATCCATCAGATTGATGTCTCTCCAATTTAAAGACAAGGATGTCATGTAGGACAGTGTCAAACGCTTTACACAAGTCCAGGTAGATGACATGAACTGCTCTACCCCTGTCCATCAGTTCTGTAGCCCCATCATAGAAGGCCACCAAATTGGTCAGGCAGGATTTCCCGTTAGTGAAGCCATGCTGGCTGTCACCAAGCACCTTGTTGATCTTCATGTGCCTTAGCATGCCATCCAGTTGATGGTTTCCTTTGGCTAATTTTGAATCACATGATAAGTGGGCTCTAGACATATATAGGTATAGGAAGCATTAAGTGTAATATTTCTGAATCAGCATGCCAACCAGCTTTAATCTTTAACAGATCATCAAACATAAGCATGCAGAATGTAATGGAATAAACAAAGTTTCCAAGATTAGGTAATGGTCCTAAACATGACTAAGAAAATAATATTTGCATGCCATATTCAGTCATGTTGTTTGCTTTACCAACAAAAGAAACTTTACAACTCTGCATTTGTGTTTAATCGTGCTGAGTCAACACACTAAAACATTCGGCGTGGATGGTATTGCAACTCTTAACCAAGCAAGAATTCATTTTCTGTTTTGAGCACTAATGCGAGAAAGTAATTTTGTATTCATATCCCCTTATTGCTTTGCAGAAATTAACTTTTAAGTTACAAGCATATACCTAAAAGCTGACTGAAGCATAGAAACAATAAGAAACCCTTTTATGTGCCTGGTTAGAATCACTTTCTAAAAGAAGCCAATACTTTAATGCTTAAACATACACGCAGATGAATGTCATTCAATTAATAAGTACTAATTTGCACACACTACCAAAACCCTACAAAATCACAGGCTTATTTGGTAATGAAAAATGGGAAACAATATGGGGGAGGAAAGAAGATGAAGTTTCTTAGCTTAGTTGTAATCCCCTAGTTCAGCTTGGGAAATAGCATACTTTTCTAAATGCTGGTGATTTTTAAAAGCACTTGTATTTGTCCTTTTCAATGAGCTTCTTAAAAACGGCAGCATGAATAGTAGCTTCAAACCCAATCCTCTGCACTGCTGAGCAGCACATGGCAAGTTACATTACTGCTTTGTCTCAAGCTTTTTCACGCAGGACCACTCACTTTAGTTCCTGTTCTGCCCATGACAAATGCTACAGAGAGAAACACAACAACCAGCAGCCCCAAACTCTCCTGGCTTGGATGCTCCTCATCAGACTGCATTTTGAGTTGTTTGCATTTTGAGTTGTTCACATTTTGGGGGGCCACTGGTGGTGGTGCATATAGGTGCACTCTCCATATAAATTTAATATATTAATATTCAAAATGTTAACAGAAACACTAGTTAAATATGCAGCTTTGCCTTGTCAACCTAAACAGTATATGTATTCTTTAGGTAAATTTACAAATATATGTTATACCTGTCCACATGAGTTAACTAAATCAACATAATGCACTGCTGAGGACACACAAGTTTCTCCAATGAAGAGAAGGTCAAGAAACAGTCACTTGCCTAAGAAAAGAATTTTATAGCCCACTGAAAACAGAATCAGAAAATATTAGCATTTTACAGCTCTGGTGAGTACACATTTGTCCTACTGTCATCATCTCATTATGAAGGTCTGTGTCATGGCACAGTTACAATGCCAGACTCATAAACCAGGATCATAAAAACCGTAATGACAGAGTGCATTAGCACTGACAGGGAAGATCCTCACCCAGGTACGCCAGCAGATTCCATCCGGTTTGCTAAGGACACATCGTGTGACCAGACATCGTACTGCCACTTCCGGAGGCCAATCACGCCGCACAGCACATTCCCAGAATGGATGCCAACCCTCATGTTGATATCCACTCCCGTGGCTTCTCTCACCTGCCTATGGAGGGAGGAGAGTATTAGAGAATAAGTTACACCTGTGATTTTTTCCCCACCTCCTGGAGATAACATTAAGATTTAGTCTCATTGTACACTTAGTGCAAAAGACAAAAGACTTATGACACAATGTGTAACTATTCAACTACAGCTACTTTGAATGTTGACAAAAAATACTTTATTCAGTATCTTCATAGCCTCAATATGTTAAAAAGTCTTCTGTGCTATACTTACTTTATTGCTTCACACATGTCAAGTCCCATTTTAACACAGTTCCTGGCATGAACCGGTAAGGACACAGGTAGGCCTGAGACACAGTAGTAACAGTCTCCCAGGATTTTTATTCTCATGCATTCATTCTCCTGTGAAATTATAGTAAACATATATAACAGGAAAAAACAAGTAGGCTAATGACACCAAAACTAGGACTTGTCTGTATCATTTTGAGAAAGTCAGGCTTCATTCAATCCCTGTTAAAGCAAAGCTTATTTCTCTTTTCCCACATCCAAATGCCTGGGTATTGCTCAGTGGAGAGTAAGAGGAATGACCACTTCAAGCACTTCTGAAATACAATCATCTTACTAGTTTCTCACTTTATCCTTGGAACTGTGTGCAACTGAGAAACTATAAATAAAAATAAAACTGTCACAGAATTTAGCATCCAAAGGGTGAAATCTTCCTGTCTATTTTTTAATCTCTGCCTTTATTAACACTTGAACTAGAGGCAGTTTCTTTACCTTTCCCTCAAGTTTGGCACAGCAGCCTCCTATGTAACATTGTGCATCATCATAAAACCCATACAGAATTTAGAGAGAAGTGACAGATTAAGCTGCCCAACCTGGTAGCTTTGCAGAAACAAAATGGGACTTTTTGTTTCAAATATGACTGAAGAGGAAGCTGTAGACACTACACTTTGCTATCTCTAATATGAAAAACATGCATGACTATCTGGCAGCAGAAAACTTTTTCCTAACTGTGCAACAGAGGATACTGCTGCCTATGACTGGCTGGAGGGAGGAAAGGGGAAGAGCAAAGAGTTTCTCATGCTGTCCTTTGCACTTTTGAAGAATTTTAACTACAAAGGTTGCAAGCAAGCCAGGGCTAATTCTGCAAGGTTATATAGTGTTTGACTGATGAGATGATTTCATTTGAGCCACCTCACACTTTCAGTTGCCCAACCCTCCCTGCTGTGGAACCAGCCCAACAATTCTTCAATCAAGTCAAAAATCAGCTCAAATCACTGACAATTCACCAAACTAAGCCATTCTCCCTCATCAGTCAAAGCCTTAAGAGAATGTCTGTCATTCTGCACCATCTTACACCCTCCAGGAGGTTCTGAGCATTGCAGCAAGCAACAAGCTTACATGATCAGCAAGGGAACCCAGCAATAGATTAGAACTGTTAGACTTCAGCATCCAGCTCGGTGTCCAGGTTAGCCATCAACTTTTACTAGGTAAACCAGAGCCCACAGCATTTTTACAGTATGGAAAAGATGACTGAGAACACTCCCCAGCAGAACAAAAATAGCTCAAAAAGCAGGAATCTCTTCTTACATTCAACCACAGGGTTGCAAAAGACCTTGACTCACTAAATCCAGACATTTTTTAAACTGTGCAACTTGCAGACAGGAGAAAATGAAACGTATCACTCAAAATCTAGGATCTTCTACATTTTTATGTCTGAAAAACAGTTGCAAAAAATTACCAAATATGTGTAACCTCTACTTCTACTCTGACATAAAAAACTCGTGGCAAATAAGATGACATGGCCTATTCTGTGTGTTCTGCATAGCTGCTTCACAACTATACAATATTTAGTATGACTCTCTAATTACTCAGTACTTTTGTTACAGCAACTGTTTACAGTAGTTTTAACAACAACCAAATTCATATACATACGTTTAGCAATGTCACTTAGTCAAAACTGTTAACTAGGTTTTTAGCTAGGTTTTAATCAGTGATCTATTTAAGAATTTATTCAATGACATCCACAAAGGTTTAATTAAAGCTATTTCACTCCTCTGCTACATTAATGGTTTTGGAATTTTTCCACTTTTTCTGAAGAATTTCTAGAATTTCACAACCCCAAGATTTTTCGTGTCCATTACTTTTCTGATTTACACTGAGTATATATAAATACAGTAAATTATGAAATCAAAGCAACATCTTTAAACCATGGGAAGTTTTGATAGCTAGTAACTCATGAGTCTTGACTTATGTTTTACCAGTGTTAGATTTCCAGAAGCATAAATTGGGTTGGTTTGGCTTTGGTTTTTTTTTGCCACACAAGATGCAACAAAACACAGTGTTTATTTTCCGAAAGCAGTATTTGCCTCATAATACTAACAAATCAATGGCTACGATGGAACATATGCCTAGGATTAGGATCAGATTTAGGGAGTAACAGAAACCATCACATAGAGTCAAATCATGCAAACAAGTATATGATACAGTCCCTGTAATGTGAGAACTCAAAACCAAAGTTTTCAATTACCGCTGCAAAGAAGTTAAACAGCACTTGGAAGTGGAAGAACTACTGCCATTCTAAAGGGTCAGTAGTAGGGGTATCTCTTCATAGGGGCCATTTTAATCGACTTCCCATTCTTACATTTTCCTGTAAGCACCCATTACTAATTATTACTCCTGAGTAAAGAACATCTTGGTCTGATGCAGTATAACTGAATTTATGAATGTAAATGTGTGCCTGAGAGTTCTTCATTTATACAGAAGCACCAACACCAATTGCCTTCTGTCTTGTGGAAAAGACAATTTCTTTTTCCAGTGGTGGCCTTTATCCCTGCTGCACAACAAACTGCAACACCTACCTTTGCAATCTGATCAAACTTTCCAAAAAGTTCATTCAGCATCACTACTAGTTCCTTAGGAGAGCAGTCACTGGCAAGGCGAGTAAATCCTACAATGTCTGCATAAAGAATGCTATACAGGAACAAAAGAGAAAATCAACATAATAGAAATACGAAGATATGTCTATTCCGCAGTCAGCTTAAATATTACAGCGCATTTAATAGAAAGTGTCTCTCTCCTTGGAAAACAACTCCAGAAAAAAGCTTCAAGTATCTCAGCTGATTTGAAGATGGCACATCAGTTCATGACATGTTACCTTCCCACAACAGAAAAAATGCATATTCAGCCCAAAAGTCTACTTCTAAATTTTAATTTGACTGGACCATATGCATTGTTAAGAATCAGCAGCTTAATACAATTACTTCTAGACTTTGTACTTACCTAACATTTTGGTGCCTTTTCACATATAGACTATGGAAGTTATTGTCATGCATTTGCCTATTATCGTTAGTTTCCTTTAGCCGCTCTATGATTGCTAGCTTCATTTCCATAGAGATATGAGCCGGCAGTATGGATAAAAGCAAGTTTTCCTAAAATGAGAAGAGGAAAAAGAATAAAAAAAATCAATGATGCAAAATTCTCAAAACAGTAAATTTGAAACTGCAGGATTTCAGTGACTGCAAGAAGGAATAGAAAAAGAGAGATGCCTTTATTCAAATAGCCTTTGAGTAATGTATGTCAGGGTTCCCAGAAAAGACTTTCACATTTCTATTCTCAAAAAATTACAGATTTTACAGTTAAGTAAGGTTGTTGCCTTTTTTTTTTCTTTTGTTCCTTGTAACCTAGCTATGACATATCTCTGTAACTATGACACACACAAAAATTCAGTACTCAGTACTACAATTTCAGGATAAACGAACACTTATTTTGCCCACCAATCTCAATGTTATGTTAGCATTGTCAGATAAAGCTTCTCATAAAAGCTTATAATTTGTAATGAAAACTATGCAGTATTAAAAACCTGGTGAATTCTCAAATGCTGGAAAAGCAGCAACAGATATCAAAGTGTCGACAACATGCTATAGCTTAAAGGAACTGATGCCACTGAAAGAAAGTCTTTTGAACTAAGTGACAATACGAAGTCTTCAAAACTCACATTGTTTGACTGTCCAGTGCACTGTTTTACACTGGCTTTGGCTTAAAAGTATTTTCTTCAAAAGACAACCCTGCTAAGCTGCTGGGCAGAAGAGAAAGACAAAAAGAGAGTACTTTTAAGCCAGGAAGGACTCTACCTCAGAGACAGCCACCAGAGAAAAGGAAGTGTCACATGGAGCAGCTACAAGCAGGAACCTTTTCAGAGGACATCGCCAGCAAGGTCAACACATTGTGTAACTGAGTAAAATGCTGTCCTCTTGGACCAAATCTTTTCCTTTTTCTGTCCCCTTTTCCTGAATACCCAATGCAGCAGCATTCAGAGGGCAGTAAGCTGCCAGTGTTACTTAACCAGTGCCTGCCACCAAAATGAAATGCCTTAGGATCGCAGTGGGAGCTCTTGAGCATCAATTACTGCCCTAGACTACATATACACAACAATTTAGTTTGATACTGCCCCCAGAAATAGAAACACCTCCTTCTCTTCCTCTAGCATTTTAATACTAGGAAAGTCAACCTTGGGGAGCAATTTAAACTGACAGCACAGCCCAGTGACTGCAACAGGGACATTTGAGGCTGACACACAGTTTTCAAGGAAGTGATGTTGAACACTTAACTGCATTTCTCACATCATCTTCACAGAGAAAAATTGGGTGGCAATAAGGAGACTCAGACCTGTCTGACAAATCACAACACAGATGAAAGCAAGCTATCTATGGACTTCAACCATATCTACACCTCAAACAAGCAACCATAAAAACCATGCAAGTTACCACATCACTCAAAGAATGAGAGCACAGTGCCTGTATAAGCTGATCAGATGCTTTCCTGGCTGCTGTGTGGGGAAATTCTGCCAGGACTTTCATGCAGATTTGTCCTCTCATCTCACAAGATTAGCATCAGAGGACAGATCGCATTAGCACTGTGGCATTTTCTTCTTTTCAATTTGATCCTGTCAGTCACTTTTCAGCCCCTTCCTTTTACCTAATAACTTGTGGGCAGAGAACTCAGTACACACCAGCCTTCTAGGGCTGCTGTTCTTAACCCTGTTTATACCAGAATAAATGAGGAAAGGCACCCTAGTTTCAGCTCTGATTCTTCTTTACAATCCTTCCTTGGTAAGAAATTTATGTTCCTTGCTTATTGTTTAAATACCACTGGAGTTTACGGAAATAAACAATTTCATACTCAAATGTGGTAATGTATTGCACGGTTTCTTTTTCTGCCTTAGGCTCCAATTTTCTTCTAGTAAAAGAAAAATAGTTTGTGAGACAAGAAAATACAAGAACAAATAAAACAAAAAAATGTGACCAAGGGAACCATGAAACTAACTGTTGAAATTACAAGTATTTTTCAGGGCAGCAAGGGCATGTTCTTTTAAGTTACCTTGGGCCAGTTCTAGTAACATCTTACACTTGGAAAAAAGTACCTAAAATAACTGGAAATTACATTCCTGTTACAAATACAGTGATTTTCATATAGACAAGCCACAGAGAACAGCTTCCTCCCTTTAACTTCCTTCTTTTGTTACAAATGGCACAACTTTTGTTTTTGACACTAGGTGGGTATCTCAAAGATTGGACCAACCCTTCCAACATGCATTAGTCACCAACTTTATAAAATTATACAGACTTCAGAAATTAAAACAAACAATTCATAATATGAATTAGTTCACTCACTTGTTGCCTCTTTTCAATCTTCAATTTCATTCGGACCTGAATGCACTTTAAGGTGTATCTATACAAATCCCACGAAGCAACCTGCATTTGGCGTTTGTGAAATGCACCCATCAAGTTACCACAAAAGAAAATGATAGCATTGGCAAACAGCTGCACAGAAGAAAAATATTTATCTATTGCAGAGCAGTCATTGATACTTCACTAACATATATGCTAGTCCCTGAAAAACTATCTACCCCAAGCCGCATGCAATTTACCCCGTCACACACAAAATCTCAGTGTTGCAATTAGCCAAGATGCACCAGGGGATATCAGCTAATTTGCACAGTCACAGACATTCCTGTCCAAACGTAGAGTAGTATAATGAAACAGAAAATTCTGCTATATCAGTTAGCATTTATTTGCAGGCACAAATGTTTGATACAGGCAGAAACGTGCAAACACACTTGCATCAGAAGAGATGGGGTGCTCCTTTCAACACACTATACTAATAAGTGTTGGTGAAACTTATGAAAAAAAACACAGAGTGGCACTTCCAGGTCCTACTAACCCCCCAGGGCAGCAAAAGCCCTTTTGATCCACCCAGTAGGCAGTGCCAGGTGAAATTAGACAAACCCATCTGAAACAGCACAGACTGGGAAGAAGACTGTGACAAAGTCTGACATATTTTGAGTTACCTAATAAAGAAATTAAAATAATAATTATTCTTCTTCCACTTAGGTCAGAAAACCAAAATTCATTTGAGATTAAAATAACTGCAATTTTCTGAAAAGCCTGAAAACCACACTGGGCCCAACCTCCAAATGCATGTAGGTGAAAGATCCATGTGGAAGCTTGGAACTTATTTAAACAGGATAGTTATGCCAATATCAAATAGTGATAAGACCACAGCTTTTAATTACTTAACAAGGAGTATTTCCTTACCTGAAATAGAATGGATTCCTTATTTTCTTGAGAAGTCATGCTTACCATAATGCTTAGAACAATAATATGGGAGAGAGCAGAAAGAATGCTAATTATGACAGCACCTCGCATCCCAAAGGGTAGCATGGTATAAACTGTGAAGATTATGAATAGAAAGAATGGCACCTTTGGAAAGAAAGATAGAAAGAAATTTAAAAAAGGAAAATAATCACACATACATGATATGAGGTGCCTGTCAAAAAATCACTACAGAATAAGGACAAAAGTAGCAGGATTCTTGCTCATTAAATTAAACAATTAATGAACAATTAAATGTTGACATTTCCAAAAGCACAATTAAAACCATAAGGACAGTGGTAGTCCTAAAAGCCTGGAGGGAACTGCTATAGAGGAAAAATTGCTTGGAGGGACATAACAGGAATAGTGTGTTGCAAGGATAGCAATACTGAATAGAATCAGATTTCTTACCTTCTCCAAGTTATTATTCTAATGTTAATACCACCCAATCACACATATATATTTATTCTGTATTTGATAAAAATAAAAAAAAATCCAACCAACACTTACTGTTGCTGACACAATAATCATTATTGCCACTAACTACATATTTGGCTGCACAGATTTTACAAAATGCACAATGGTCCACTAAACTGCTAGGGAACAGATGGAAGGTCTATAAAAATTAAATCCATACTTAGAGCTTTGCTATAGTGTTTAGCTCATATATATGGAAATTAACAACCCTTCAACCCTTCTTCAGCAAGGCCTGGACAGGCTGGAGAGTTGGATGGAGAGGAACTTGATGGAATTCAACACGGGCAAGTGTAGAGTCTTGCATCTGGGGAAGAACAACCCCACGTACCAGTACAGGTTGGGGGCTGACCTGCTGGACAGTAGTGAAGGGGAAAGGGACCTGGGCGTCCTGGTGGATAGGAGGATGACCATGAGCCAGCAAGGTGCCCTTGTGGCCAAGAAGGCCAATGGCATCCTGGGGTGCATTAGAAAAGGTGTGGTTAGCAGGTCAAGAGAGGTTCTCCTCCCCCTCTACTCTGCCTTGGTGAGGCCGCATCTGGAATATTGTATCGAGTTCTGGGCCCCTCAGTTCAAGAAGGACAGGGAATTGCTTGAAAAGAGTCCAGCGCAGAGCTACAAAGATGATTAAGGGAATGGAACATCTCTCTTATGAGGAGAGGCTGAGGGAGCTGGGACTCTTTAGCTTGGAGAAGAGGAGACTGAGGGGTGACCTCATCAATGTTTACAAATATGTAAAGGGTGAGTGTCAGGATGATGGAGCTAGGTTTTTTTCAGTGATGTCCAGTGATAGGACAAGGGGCAATGGGTGTAAACTGGAGCATAGGAGGTTCCATGTGAACATCAGGAAAAATTTCTTTACTGTGAGAGTGACAGATCACTGGAACAGGTTGCCCAGGGGGGTTGTGGAGTCTCCTACGTTGGAGATATTCAAGGCCCGCCTGGGCAAGCTCCTGTGTGATGTACTCTAGGTTACCCTGCTCTTGCAGGAGGGTTGGACTAGATGATCTTTGGAGGTCCCTTCCAACCCTTAGGATTCTGTGATTCTGTAATTAGAAAATATTGCTGTGTTCCTGGTTCAGCTCCATCTCATCACTGCAACTCAACTTGTGTCATTCCAGACATGAGCTTCTTTAAAGGAAGTGATGGAACACCTTGTCCTTGGTGCCATCTTAAAGCATATCAAGGATAAGAGGGTTATGAGGGGCAGTCAACATGGCTTCACCAGGGGGAAATCATGTTTGACCAATCTCTTAGCCTTTTATGAGGAAATAACGCGGTGGATGGATGATGGCAGAGCGGTGGATGTGGTCTACCTTGACTTCAGCAAAGCCTTTGACACAGTCTCCCACAGCATCCTCACGGCTAAATTGAGGAAGTGTGGACTGGATGACCAGGTAGTGAGGTGGACTGCGAACTGGCTGAAGGAGAGAAGCCAGAGAGTTGTAGTCTATGGGGCTGAGTCTAGTTGGAGGCCTGTAACTAGTGGAGTGCCTCAAGGGTCAGTACTGGGACCGGTATTATTTAATATATTCATCAATGATTTAGATGAGGGAATTGAGTGTACTATCAGCAAGTTTGCTGATGACACTAAGCTGGGAGGAGTGGCTGACACGCCAGAAGGCTGTGCTGCCATCCAGCGAGACCTGGACAGGCTGGAGAGTTGGGCAGGGAATAACGGGATGAAATATAACAAGGGAAAGTGTAGAGTCCTGCATCTGGGCAGGAACAACCCCAGGTTCCAGTATAGGTTGGGGAACGACCTGCTAGAGAGCAGTGTAGGAGAGAGGGACCTGGGGGTCCTAGTGGACGACAGGATGACCATGAGCCAACACTGTGCCCTTGTGGCTAAGAAGGCCAATGGCATCCTGGGATGTATTAGAAGGGCGGTGGTTAGTAGGTCGAGAGAGGTCCTCCTTCCCCTCTACTCTGCCCTGGTGAGACCCCATCTGGAATATTGTGTCCAGTTCTGGGCCCCTCAGTTCAAGAAGGACAGGGAGCTGCTGGAGAGAGTCCAGCGCAGGGCAACCAAGATGATTAAGGGAGTGGAGCATCTCCCTTATGAGGAAAGACTGAGGGAGCTGGGTCTTTATAGTTTAGAGAAGAGGAGACTGAGGGGTGACCTTATAAGTGCCTATAAATATATAAAGGGGGAGTGTCACGAGGATGGAGCCAGGCTCTACTCAGTGGCAAACAATGATAGGACAAGGGGTAATGGGTGCAAACTGGAACACAAGAGGTTCCACTTAAACTTGAGAAGGAACTTCTTCTCAGTGAGGGTGACGGAACACTGGAACAGGCTGCCCAGGGAGGTTGTGGAGTCTCCTTCCCTGGAGACATTCAAAGCCCGCCTGGACACATTCCTGTGTAACGTTATCTAGGTGTTCCTGCTCTGGCAGGGGGATTGGACTAGATGATCTTTTGAGGTCCCTTCCAATCTCCAGCATACTGTGATACTGTGATACTGTGAAGGCGCAGTCTGCATTAAAAGATTTGCCAGAATTGATAGCTTTACTGGGACAACAATAAACAAACAAGAATATAAGTTTTCATTCAACCAAAGTTATCTTTTCATTTTCATTCCAACCCAAATCATTCCATGACTCTATGATGTTTACCAATTTAGGTGGACTGAAAAATACCTTTTCTGCCACATGTACAAGCCCTATTACACAATGTTCTAAACACTGTGTAACAGTTTTATAAGCATGGACAAGTAAAGGTCATACCTGCTTTTAAGTAATAGCTTTAATTAGTGATAAATTCGTAACTTAAAAGTCTTAAGTGCACCTGCTTAGTTCTACTTTCTAATCTAACATCTCTTTATATTTTAGGCTTTAAATCAATAATAATGAATTATTATCACATGACAACACAAGACAGTGGCTTGCAGCACTGAAAGCAGCAAAACCAAATCTTGCTTCGTTACATGCTTGTTAAGAACACTGAATTTTGTTTTTTTCCTAAACTAATAGGTTCTTCCTTAAGTTAAAAAACACTGAACAGCAACTGTAAATACACAGTGCTGGCTCTAGGCCATAACACAAATCAGATTTTGACTGTTTAACTGATAAGCTAAATCTTTCGTTATTTGAAATAAAGAGGGGAATAGTCAGCAAAACAAGATAAAAAGTAATTTTTATTTCAATTAAAACCTCTTCTGTTTACATTATGCGATCTTAGGAGGAGTTTCCTACAGATCATGGTATTTTTGGCATCATGATATCGCCAGTCTTCTGATCAGAGATACTGAGCAATGGACTTTAGCCACACCCAGCTATGCCAGGATGTGTCACTAATTCTTATTGTTCACTTGAAAACAGGCTCCCTAGGGCACACCCAGCTCTAGACTCCTTTATACATTTCTTGAACACCATTTCGACCCTATAAATTAACAAAGCAAGTATTATTCATGAAAAATTCTCTCAAAGATGAATTCAGGGTAATTAAGATTCAGCAAGAGACAAATAAAAATACAATTTAATTATAACTTCATGATGCAATTCCTACACAAATTTATACAGTGATCCAATTTTCTCAGCTGAACTGTATTTCATTATAATAAAGAATACAAGCTAAAATTTACTAAAATAAACTAATAAAACCAATTTAGGAACATGAATCTAAATCTCACAAAAAAATTACTATGCAATTATAATATTCAGCAAAAATAAAGCCCACAAAACACATTCATATATACTGGCTAGAAGTTTCAGGTAAGTACCTGAATAAACAAGATATACACACCTGTTCCCACAGTTGGTAATCATTTTCTCTTTCAAAAAGTGATACATATCCTACGATTAAGAAGCAAACCCAAATCATAACTCCAAATAGCATCAGCCACCTCCGAAACAGGGATTCAATACATAAAAGTAAGTACATGACTGCAAATATGACAAGAGCAGCACATACTGCAATAATGAAGGCAAGATGATTATGTGCTTCCTGCAAAAGGAAAACAAAGTGTTACAGTTGGTCTAAATGTCCCCTTAAAAAAAAAAAACAGAAAAAAAAAAAAAAAACACACAAACCATAAAATGCTATACTATACTGTCCTGGAAACAGCTTTAGATAGCTTTAAAATATGCTAACCTGAGTTCCTAAGTAGTCTAACTTTGGCAGCATTAGCACTTCCTCATATTCACACACACAGAGATAATATAATAAATACTATTATAGATACCCAGTCTACCCCAGTTCCACCATTATTATTTCCAAAATTAGCAGGTTTGTCTTTTAAGCTAAGGTCTAACTACACTATATTGTACAATGCAGGTGTACCCAAATTAAAGCATTTGAAGAGTTCAAGCTTTACTAAAAAGTTGTTCAACAGCTCTTTCCTGAAGTTTTACAGGAGATGACTTCTTACATATAAGTAGTATTGCTACTTCTTTCTTTTTTTAAGATAATAAAAGCTAAAAGGGATACAAATGCAATCGGTAAGATTAGATTCATTGCTAGAGAGACATAAAGGCACTTTATCATGAAGCACAGTATTTGGAGAGCTGTTTTAGAAGCCAGTGAAGGATTAGAACAGCTCCCTTATTACCTTTTACATTATCTTTAAATCAACTCCCCTTTTCAACAGCTGCCAACTGGACTGACTTGGACACTAAATTTCTTTACAGAAAGTTTATACTATGCAACAACAAATTCTTTAAGCTGCATCTTTCCTATGCCTACAGGATCCCTATTCTTTACTAACTATTGATTCAATGGGTCACCCATTGTATTGGGAGATTCCTGTTGTGTTTGAATTAATATCTACAAATGCTTAAATAAAAACAAAACAAAAAAAATCACCTCAAGAAGTCATAACCAATGAATCACTATATTATTTCACATTTCTTAGCTGACTCTAAAAAACAAAATATGAGAAATTAAGTACATTTTAACTTACGTTCTTGTTCCTTCTTTGGTCCCTTTATTACTAATTTACTATCATAGCTACCATTTAGCATAAATTATGATTTTTTCATAACATACAGGAAGACAAGAACAATACTTATAGTAACTGCATGTGCCTGTAAACACTCTCCTCTCTTCCCTGTCCCTTCAAAACATACACAACATTACATACATAATTATTTGATTTCTTTCAACACTGCAACTTTGATAACCATGCAGCCCAAAAAATTATTTAGATAAGTGTTTCGTGTGCTGTTACAGCAACTTATCATCTTTGTAAATATCAAACGCAAAGAAAAAGATATACTCACCTCAGTGGTAAAAAAGACTATAATTAGAGTAGTCCAGAAGATGATTGCAATGAAGAGCAGCAGTAGGAGGAGTGGGTGCTGCTGGCTCGTATAGCGGTACTTCTCACAGAGTGGGTCTGACATCCTACAGTCATCAGTTTCATTGAAGAAGTATTTACCTTTAGCTGGCATTTTTTCCTAGGTTAAGCGCTATTGCTCTCAGTTCCCAGTGCACAGAATAAGTCACAGCTAAAGCCAGTGCTTCAAAGAGAAGGTCTGCCTTTTCACTGCTGGCTCTGTAGATTTCAGGCACACTGAGTAACTCACGTTCTCTGGCTTTACTTCTCATGAGCATTAACTTCAGATTTCCAAAGCAACAAGAAGCAGTGGAGTTAGCCTCCCCACAACCACAGGCAAATTATCACCAACCTGTATTTGTGAAGAAAAGAGGTTCTGGTGTGTGATTTTTTTATTATTTTGCAAGTCTATAACTCCTTTCGATAAGCTTGAATCTCACTTCCCAGGATGAACTCTGCTGAGACACAGTATCATCAACTGAATGTATTCAGTCACGTGCATAGAGTGTTGCCCAAGGCAAAAAAAAAAAAAAAAAAAAAAGGTAAAGCACATTCCTTAAACTTCCTATTCAAATGCTCTAACCAGTGAGCAACCAGTCTCTTGCTCACAGGGTGGAAGCCCAGCAGCCCTGTCAGTGGGCAACAGTGCCTGGCAGACAGAGGGACAGGGCTCAGCTAGTGCTCACCAGTGCCTGCCCTGCACACACCAACTATGCCCTGCCCTAACAGCTGAAACATTTTCATATCAAAACCGTACTAGCTCTGTTCTGCTGCCTTTTGAGCAAATGACTGAGTTTCCATGAGCGTGTTGTGTAACTAACTCTTCTGAAGAGATTGTGCATGCCTCCATGCGTGTGTATATATGGAAGTTTAATCACATTATACATTGTATTCTTCTTCAGAACATACAGCTTAAAAATTAAGAAATAGTCTTTTTTTATTCCTTTCACACTTTAATTAAAAGGCATAGAAAAAGAGAAAAGAATACAGCCATCCACACCAAAAATCACTAAACTCTTTTTTAAACGAAAAAAGATAGTTAACATCTAGTTCTGTATACTTCACTCAACTCTAATTAATAGTGTTTCCAAGGCAATAAGTGTGTTCTGTTAACAACGAACATTAAGGAATGAACCGTATTGTTAATTACTAACGACCACTGTCTTTCAAATAGATTCACGAATACAGTTCACTCAATGCCAAGACATGTAAACCAAAAAGAAAGCAGGGGGATGGGATGGAGGGAAGCATGAAAAACAGGATTTCAGAAGAAGTTTTAATAAAACTTGGTAGCAGCACAACAGCTTTTTTGCCACTTCACTACCATCACCATGGTGCCCAAGGTTATTGCTCTGGGGAAAAAGAACCCGCGAAAAGACTTGCAGAAAAGGCAAATCCTTACTCTCAAAAGGCAAAGCATTTAACCAGACACACGTGTTGAGACTGCATTCACACTACAACCAGAAGTGGTGTAAAGGAAAAAGTTTCAGAAGACATACTGAGTGATTTAGCCTATGTAAATAGAGCCAAACACCAGCATACTACCTAATTACTAATGGCCAAGCAGACAAAACCAGATATGCCAATGGTGAGACTGGACAAAAATGTTAATTTTGCAGCAAAATGAGTAACTACAACCCAATGCCCAGAGTTTATCACAAACTTGGATTAATCACAAAACCAGAAAAGATTATTTTATTACTTTTATTCAGAATAAGCTCACATATGTATTAAAAACTGAAATAAGACATCTTTCAATACTTCTTTCCTGTGTATAGTTAATGGTACACCTAATATCCCACCTACACTGGTTATTACTCAGTTTTTCTTCATAATAAAAGGCCTCCCATTTCTCACCTGAAAAATAAAATTCTTCTGGTAATCATACATCTGCTGTGCGTAGCAATGCTCTTGCAAAGATGGGTAAATGCAACATGGAAATGACGTACACGTAAAGTAAAGAAGATGCCCAGAACAAACTGAAACATTCAGATCACGCCCTAATGCGTTTTCCAAGTCATACAGGTGTCTGCAAAATTCCTTGAGTATAGGCCAGTTTTTTCTGAAGATGAGACTATCAGGGGCAAGTATTTTACTCAGAATTCATCCTTCAGTAACAAAGACAACACACTATACACAGTGGGAAGGATATGACTGTGACGCACTGAAGAGGACAACAACTCACTGAACAGCCTGAAGAATTCCTTTACCATGGGGGCGTAAGTGCAGGTATGCACTCTGCCTGATGTGATCTACAATATACAGAAGAGATTATAGGTTTCCTGTCCCAGTTCCCTTTAAAAAGTGTATTTTCAGACTAGAAACAATGAAAAGGGTTCTTTAACATACTTAGAACTTGCAGAAATATGATTTTGAGGGTAATTTTTATGATAATGGGTATTGTGAGAGGCAGGGTTATTTTTTTTAGTTAGCAGAACCAAATCCATTTTCTAAAAAAAACTGCTCATTGCTAAGCAGTAATACATTCACAATTATGAGAGACAAGCAATCCCGTCTCGGACTACTTAATATTAAAATCCAAGAAAAATGACTTCACAGCCCGCTTTCTGTAATTTATGCTTCTATGCCAATGAAAAAAAAACAAACAAAAAAAAAAACAGGGACAATCTATTCTACAGAACTACACTGTGTGGCTGTGATTCAGCTATCTAATGTTCAAAAGATGAAAAAGATGTCAAATGTTAGCTTGGAACCATCTCCCATTATTATTTAACAGTTTTACAGGACACCAAGTTGAAGAGACATGTCTCTTCAATGATTTATTCCATTTTAATGAAAAAGAGATTGCTGCCTTATCAATTTGTTCATTTGTCCACTGATCTTTGTGGATATATAAGTAATTATGAATGTCATAGATCTGCTTCTCAAAACTCTGTTAGGTAAATAATGCTCCAAACAGTACCGTACTGGTTTATCAAGAATCTATAATACACTGCATAAATGCTACTTTGAAATGAATAATTCAACTCTGAATTAGTTTTGATTTGCATCCCATGTCCCGCTGCTGCTACCACACCCCTTAAGAAGTACAAGAGCAACTTGTGCTCCTTCAGCACAAGTTAAATATTTATTTAGATTGCAAATTACTTGCAGCACACAAAACTGGCTAGTTGAGAATCATGCAATTATGCATTAGTTAAACAAACACATTTTTCCATGTGACAAATATAATGATCTCCCAATCATCACCTTACAATCAAAACCAGAAATACACATACATGTATATTAGCATAGGAATTGTATTTTGGCTCCAAAACCACTACAAACACTTAGCAGCTTGATGTTGATTTTTTTTTTTTTTTTAACACTACCGGCATTACCCCTTTCCATTAATGTACAAGACAACCTTTTGTTTAAGAAACTTCCACAGACTAGGCTGGAAGTCACCACTCTTTGTGCCCTTCCCCCTTCTTCTCTGACAATTTTTCCAGCAACCTTCTGAAAATGTAGAAGACAGCCTTGAGAGAGAAAAAAAGCTTCTACCTCAGGGACGGCACTACACCCTACTAAAATCATCAATGTAATATACTCCTGCTCATATATTTAAAGCTCACATGAGCCCTGTGCACCACAGCATCATTTTTGCTTTTTTTCTTATAACTGTTTCTTGGAGGCCGGCTATTCTCACACCACTAGAGAGGTGTAACCCTGGAACAGCAATAAGCCCAGAAATCAAGAAGCACTCCCAGGAATTACCAGTGGCAACACACCAAGCCAAGTGGAGACTGGATCTAGCTGCTCTGATCATCTGTTCAATAAAAAAAAATTAAAAAAAAAAAAACAACCAAACCCTAATTTCTTTAGAAGCCTTCACTGTGTTCTGAAAAATTAGAAAGGAGAAGGAACAATTTGTCAACCAGATCGATATCTATAAGAAACAACCCCAACAATAGGGGTTGGAAACTGCACTAAGAAACTACAGGAATGTCCATCAAACAAAGAAATATCATTTAGTCAGATCTGGGCAAGTTCCACAGCCATCTGCATGCCAATTAACATGAAAAACATTTGGCTACCTAAAGAAATTTGCCTAATGAATACGTGAGAACAAACTTTGGACACATGATAGGCATAAAAAAAAAACCCTGTACAATAGGATTCCTCCCAGAACATCAGTCAGGACAGCTACAGCCTTCCAAGACTACTCTATTTCAAGCCACTGGGAATAAGGCTGTGCTCAGATTCGCAAAAGAATCTTAACTAGTTATGTACTGGGCAAGACCTAGCACACATGCACAGCCACTTTTCATCTGCAAGCAAAAAATACAACAGTCTTCCATAAGTCTGGGTATTTCTGACTGCTCTGTGCTCCTCTCCCCACAGATAGGAATTTTCAAGCTCTCTGATATCCTACTGAAAAGCCGTAAGACTTCACAAAACATATGAAAGCCGATATTTCATTAGGCTACTAGGCTTGGACTGAATCTCTTTTGTTCTCCTGGGCTAGTTAAAACTGTCCAGAGTGCTTTGTGTCAATACACAAGACTTTCTTAGGAACTGGCCTGGACTAAACCATTGCAGAACAGACATGACCACACTACAAAGCCTACAGAGACTGCTACAAAGCCTACAAAGACCAACTGTTTTACATAAAACTAACTGGAACATGGTATCACAGGCTACACTAACAGTCATGTTACAAAAATCAGAGAAGCCTCTTTCTTTGGCAGTTTGCTTAAGGTAAGTAGCTAGAAAAGAACCAAGTCTCTTCACAGGGAAAACTGATCTGGGAACATGCATCACACAGACCAACATTTTACAACGCAAAGCAGAAAATTCAGGGCAGATGAGGCAAATCAACTGATGGGGTAAGAGCACAATTCCTTGTGCCTCCAAAGCAGCAAGGACTTCCCTCATTTCCTGTCTCTAGTCTTGTCATAAATAATATGTAGTGTACCTCTAGGTAAAATCCTTCACCAACGTATCTGCACCACAAGCATATTTTTTCTAATATATTTTCATACCGCATTTTCATAATATGGCTAGTTACTAAACAGATCATTCTTCTTCCCATCTTATTTTCTAAATAGACTATTACTACTTTCTAAGGTGCATCAACAATGTATTTTCCATTCTAATGGCAAATTGTCATGCAAACAAATTTGTTAGCACCTCAAATTTCATACTCTGGCGAGGTGACCATCTGTAAAATAATGCAAAAGTTTGTGAAATGGAGATGACTTTTGCCTTTCAGTGATTTGTTCAGCCCTGCCTGCACAGCAGCACTACATAGCCAGGAAAATCCAAGTTGATTTTTCTATCAACTTGAAACAGAATCACATCAAATTCTTGCATTTCAGAAGCCCCTTGAAGTTTTGACTGCTAAGGTTTTATTTTTCTGAAACAACAGTAAACAGGCAAATGGCATAAAGCTCCAGGCTTCTTGAAATGCCTCTCAAAATATATTGGGATTAAAAGTTCGGCTTGAGTCTTTGTCCTGCTAATAACTAAAAGGTCTTGCCCCTAGGCCCCAGCTCTTTTGACCTGCAGTAGTTAGTCACCAGTATGCAACAGCTCTTTTTCAGTTCCAGTGACCTTTTCTGCTGTCTGGACAGCTGCCTTACCTCCAGAAAGCCCCCCATCCTCACTGCCTGCTTGGAGCTAAAGGTAGGCGCCACTTTGCTGCACACATCCATCCCATCTACAGCTAAGTAAGGAGCAGAGGCCCATCAGTTTGCCCCCACAACATGTGGATGCATTTGTTTCAGGCACACTGCACTAGGCCCTTTTTTTTCCTTTCTTTTTCTGTATTCAAACCACTGCAGGTCACACATCAGCACAAGGGTGTTGATGCAACTGCAGCACTTTTCTTCCCAGCAACTGTCCACAAGGAGCAATGCAAGGGCAGACAGTGGAGGAAGAAAACAGAACAACACTGAAGGCATCAAGAGAGCAGTGACTTGTCTTAAACTGTGGCACAAAAAGCATGCTTCCTCCAGCAATGCAAGGTGGAACAACAGGAAGAATCATGTGTGACCGAATACAAAAATCAGACACCACAGTTCTTGGGATGGCCCTCTTTGTCTCTGTTTTTGCAGAGCATGAACAGTTTTCAGCTGCTAGCTCTGTTGCTGGCTGGGGAACAGATCTGGTAAACCTGCAACCTGCACTTTCTCACACAAACAGGATGCACAAATGGCTAGTGATCATGTCCTTCCTCCCCTTCTCTTGGGATAGTCATTCACAGCAGCTACTGATCAAGTTAATGCTTTTCCAAATGGGACCAGAGTATGTTGCAGGTCAGTTCTTCATTTCAAGATTACTGATGTGTTCACAAACACATCCACATCTGCCTGCACAATTCCTGAAGTATTTTTTCACTTAGCTCTTCGTTTGCCAAGGACTCAGGTCTTGCTCACCTAAAGATGTTTGTTTACTAAAAAGCAGTCTCACCCATGAAATATTAAAGGAAACCTTACTAAGCAAAACCCAAGTGATATATATTGCCTTATACTTCTGCACAAAAGCAAGCTGAACCAGTTTTTCCACCTTTAACTATTACAGCACCAGAGACAGAAGGTGCAGTTTTGATTTCCATTACGTCTTTTGTTTCACACAAATGACAACATCGTTTCTGAAATTACTTTAGCAATTTCCATGATAGGAATGACTGCTGACCGTAATTACCCATTTGCAGATATTAAAAGAGAATCAAGGATCTACAAACATCCAGTAGAATAATTGAAGCAGATCAGTAGATGAATTATGAATCTCAGGCAAAAATAATCTCCAGTCTAGTGGACTCCACAACTAATTCAGTCTAGGAAATGAACATTAGCAATCCAAACATACACCACAGGAAATACCATTCATGTTAAAGACAACACTTCTTCCTTTTAGACTTTGCTTTCAAATGCTAGCCTGCAGTCACCTCCTCTTTTTCTGCTCATACAAGAATTACATGGCGAACAGATGGGGTTTTAATTATCTATCTGCTAACAGTGGTGAATATTACTTGCGCAGGTAAACCTTATGTGCGTGTGTATATACATATATATAAAAAAAAGAAGGTTTTCCTGTGAAATTTCACCTTAATCACATCTAATTTCTGAAGAGCTCCTTCTGCAATACTTATATTTACAAACTATTTTCTTACAAAAAGTGAGCATACCCACTTCAGCACATCATGACTCAAAACTGTATTTACACAAAAAAGCCAAATCAATGCAGAAAAGTAGCCTGTCATTTCATGAGGAAATAAATAAATAAATAAATCATGAGGCATAAGAAATCCCACCACAAGTCAGAAAGACTGGAGTAAAATATGACATTACGTTACTTAGGCTGTGCCCTTGAACACTGAGAGCCATGACAATGATAGTGCTGAACCCACTGAAAGGCAAGCATTGAGACGGAACTTTATTCACCATCGTATTTCAGTAGATTGCTTCTTCTCATGACATTTCTTCTAGAATAGCCTTTAAAATAGGAATAACCTGTTATTCCTATCTCAGATTACACAAATTGTGTAATTCAAAAACAGGTTTTTGGTCACCAGTAAAAATGGAAGATGTAAAATACCAGAGGCTGTGGTTTCACAAACACAGACCTGAGCCTAAAGCTGGCTCAGAGCACTCAAAGAAGCAGGTCTCACCCACTGGGACCACCTATCCTGCGCAGCTGCAGGACCTGCCTGCCCAGGCACCCAGCTCCTGCAACCGCTGGGCTCTCTTCAGAGCTTGTTCACCAACTACAACTACAGAGAGTTATTTTTTGGCAGTCACTTCTCTGTCAGGGTGGTGAGGTGCAACAGCTAGCAGAGGTACTGATGAGCTCTGGAGTTGGCCCAGCATGTGGAAAGGAAAGGCAAACCGCAAGTAGGAAAGCAAGGGTAGCAGAGAGCTGTTAAACTGAGTCATCATGTCTCACAGACCCACAGCCTAAGAATACCAAGAATTTAACTTCTAGAACTGGTGGGGGTTGCTGCTCATTTTTAAATACCCCTATTATTACAGGATGAGCTTTGAGGAGAGATTAGTCACAGAAAGAAAACTCTATGGATCCAGGCAGGACAGAGAAATGATGACAGAAGATGGCTCAGGACACTGAAGGTTTGTAATTTAAGACCAGCTCACAAACTAATATAGTGAAAAGGAAAGAATCCATATAACCAGATTGGTGCAACGCAATTATATGGAAGGTTTTACTACTGTTCTAAGGTAGTTTATTGTGCAAACACGTGATGGTTCAACCAACAAATCTATTAGGCCTTATAATTAACTGCTGGGTCTGGCTCAGCAGGGGAGGGAGGGGAGGTAAAGTAGTCTTTTTATAATACTGGTTTTCATAAGCAGCAAACCGCAGGGTGTAAAAAGATACATCACACCAGAAAGGAACTGAGCTGTGCTTTGCATCTTTCAGACTCCAAGGTGTGTGATTATTTCATGATTCCCAGACTCCCTGCCACATCTCACAGATAGATTTTCTGACTTTAGCAGGTTTAAAACTGTACTACTACAAAAGTCAATATTCACTTACATTTTAAGCTTTCAGTGACCTATTTAAAAATTTGTGTGTTTGAACATCGTGGCCTCAGAAGTCAGGATAGCTTTTTATTGTGTAATTTCAATTTCACCACATGCAGAATGCTTTTGCAGTTATTTGCAATAATAAACCCTGCAACGTTAAGCTATATAAGATGCAGGAAAATATAAAAACAAAGCGACACTGAAACATAGAATATTTAACTTGAACACTATGAGGAAAAACAAGAGTTTTCAGCTCATACAGAAATATGGTTGAAGGGTGTGTGTGTGCATGTAAAAGCCTCGATTTCTACTAGAATACCCCAATTTTTACAAAAACTAAAATCCTTGACGCTTCCAGGGTTTGGGATTTTTTTGTTGTTCTGGGTTTGTTTTTTTTTAAGGAAAAAAGTGTATTACACTACATAAGACTAAGACTATATTGAAATTAGTGATAAGAAAAAAAATCACTTCAAGAAAGGTATGTTTAAACTGTCAAGAGGTTATTTTTCCTGATATTATCATTTAAGACACAGAATTATAAGCATAAGGCAAACAAAAGTTCTCAAGCTGACAGACTTCCTAAACTCAATATATAATTAGTTAATTATATCTAGAAAAAAAAATCTCATTTGTATAGCAATATTCTGAATATGCCTCAGCTTTTCTGCTCAGTAAAGCAATCAAGAAACACAGGCTAATGATGTTGCATGAGGCTGCAACATTACTTTTCTAACTATGGTTGGACATGCTGACAGATATTCAAAAGTTAAAAAAACATTCAAACACACACACACTGAACATGAGTGTAAGGGGCACCACACATTACTCTTATTTTTTCCCCTGTCTCAGTTATTTAGGGGGAGTGATACAGCTCAACACAGAAATGCATCTTTCCCACCTCTAGGGTAAACAGGGTATTCGCACAGAACAGGTGCAATCAAGGAAAGGGATAAGGGCCATGCTATGAATGGGAAGAAGATAAAACCTGACCTGAGCAAGGTAAGAAAACACTTGCTATTTAGGTTCAGTCCAACTAAAACTATTAAACAGAAAAAGAGGCTCAAAGATAAAAACTTCTTTCCTATCTACAGCACTTCCACACTGCTGAAGTGAGTAGAAATACATAAAGGCAGCTGAAATACAACTACTGTGCTGACATCAACAACAGCTTCATTTCTTTGGCTATTTTTTTTTTCTCCCAAGTCTCTAATGTTTTGGATGAACAGGGACATGTACACTGAAAATGTGTCACTGAATAGTAGGTGACAGACCATTAAGGCTGCTTGAAGCACAAATCAGCACTGTATTCCTGCTATACTCCATTATCAGTACAGAGTTCTAGTACAGAACCAAGTATTTCAAGTGATTTTGCCAAACATCATGACCAATTAGCAAGAGTAAACCATACTGTAAGAACAATACCACTTGCGTCTGCTGCCAGAGGCCAAACTGATTGTTTCTATATTTATTTGTTTACTCAACAGTCTCATCCTTCAGATTAGTACTCCTCCTGAAGCAGCCACACTGGCAACCTTGCTTTGGAAATAAACTTCAGCCCAAGGCCAAGAGGTGGACAATGGAAAGAACATAGTTGTCCATCAGTTCTTGGAGCAATGAACTGCAGGATGATATTACAGTACAAATATTTTTGTTAAGGTATAAAATCCTCTTTAGGAAAGCAAAGCCTTCATACTATTTATGTGGCAAGGGGGAAGGGAAGGAGACAGATTAAATCCAAACCCCCCTTTACTTAACAGCTAGTACGTCAAGAGTAAGTCCTATCAAGTAGATAGTTTTTAAAATCTCTTTTCTAGATCCTATTTATTACAGGGGAACTTTAATGTTCCCCAAACTTCTTCACATGTCAACCTAGCAACATTTGTTACACCACCACATCCGTACTTCACAGCCAAAAAAACTAAAATGAAAACTAACACTTGCAATGAGGAAGTTCCCTCCCTTGGAGGTTAAGTATTCAAAACACCACCAAGGAGACATACTTACACTTCTAAAAGAAGAGTTGTTTCTGCAGTCATGCCCTGCAACTGCAGCCAACCGCAATTCTTTTTAAGAAGTTTTCCAAAAAGTAACATTTAGGGCTTAGGAAAAGTCTTTTGCAAACTCATTCTGAAAAAAAAAGCAACAGTCACGGGATGCAAACCTCTACAATCTTGTATTTTCAGTGCCACTTGACAGTAGCACATGCCTCAAAATTGTGAGGAGTCATCTACATATTTTTCACTGGTACAGGCAACATGCTACAAGATCCAAGCATTCACGAGTGCCTGGATAAGCTCTCTGATTACAGAAAGAGCCAGGCCATGCAGAAGCAGTGACAGCTTTACACAGACAACCAACATGCCTCATGGAATATTTTTTTTTCCATGCTAAGTTTTGATGGTCTACTAACATAATGGAATGTCCATATCCAATCATTTTCATTCTTATTTTGTTCTTTCATCTTACCACTTTAGAGCTTTGTTTGCCAGCCAGCCCTACTGTTCCCAGCTCCACCTGGATATTGGAAATCTGTAACATGTAAAGACCACTTGGTGACCACTGAGTCGCCAACGAAAACCTGGGTATCTCACCTGACAACAGCCAAAATTAAACAGATGCTTTGAAATTAAATTAATTCTCCTTAAACAGCTTTATTCTTTCAATTTGCTGATACTAAGTCCAGTTAACTAGTATTAAAACAGAATTAGTTAACACCAAAATCCTGAAATAATAAAATAGTCATAGCAAAATTTCAGAATATGGCAAAAGCCACTTTTCTAAAAAGCTATGTAATTACTGCCTCAGAGCAACATGAAGTCCACAGAAGAGCTTTCCAAAATAGCAAGTACACAGCCACCATCCTAATGAAGGTTATCACTGACCAGTACTAGCCAATCTCCAGGGCTGTGCAAAGCCATTGAGAAAGCATGTTTTCCCTGTAATGTAATGCTGAGCTGTGCACAGTAGATTACTCCAGGGGTTTATGGTCCGCAATCTCACTGAGACCACTTGCTTGTTGTTTCTTTACCATTACAGACCACAGGGTTCATTGGCAAAAGTCATATTTCTCCACTCCACTGTGGTCTGTTCCATCATTTTGAAGTTCCTGCAGTTGAACAAGTGAAGCCCACTTAGGTGTGATACTTGCCACTAGTATCTTGACATATCACACACACCAACCTCCAACAACACTGGGAATCTTTACTCCAAGGACCACATTAACAATGCTTCTGTATCTTCCCCCTTAGGAATTAGAAACTAGTCAATCTCCATCTCCACACATTATGAACCTTTAACCAGACAATCAGTAAAGTACTTAACTATACTGTGGCAAGCTGCAACATTAATGTAACTTGACAGAAATACTAAATGATAGATGGAAATGTCTGAGCAGAGGGCTGAACACTGATGAAAGATATCACCTTTATGTTAACTGATCCCAATGCTTTTCAACCAAGGCAGTGTGACAGCTAAGGATACTCTGCTAAAAAGAATGTTTTACTAACTTTAACAGCCTTCTTGATAATGAAGGCCTTAAGATTTTTCCCATGAGTTTTATTGCACATCAACAATATCAACAATAAATCAACAATAATTATAAAATAAATAAAAAAAATACCCCAAGAAGTAAAATTTTAATAAAACAATGTATATATAGTTCAAAACAGCATAAAATATTGTTTGGTGTTCTGGATCATAGCAAGTATGACAGTATGGCAGGAAAAGCAGCTAAAAAAGAAAACAATAAAATATTCCCTCCCTGCACCTTGCAGCTCTGGATAAAGACTCTTCTACTGCTACTGTGAAAATTAAAAGATTCTGCCCTCTAGGTTTGCTTGTCTTAGAGCACGAGAAAGGCAGAAAGACACACTCCTAGGATGTCGATGCAAATGATCAGAAGCCATAGTTGGGTTATCATCCTTTAACTTAGCACACCAACTCTCCTGTAGAGGAATCTGTATCATAGGTAGCAGCTCTCAGCTTTGCCTTCCTCTCTTTATTGTCTTCACATGCAGTACAGGAACAACTGTTTAGATGTGACAACATGCCAGAGAAGTTCAATACCTCGAAGTACCAGGCACCAGCAGGAGGCATGGTTGCTCACTATTCATTGCTGGAGTCCAGTACTCTCACCAGTGACAGGAACCCAGCAGGGGAATAAATAGTGTTGAAACAATCACCCAAAAGAGAAGAGGCCCGGAGCAGGAAACCAGAATTACAATGTCAGTGGGAAATTGATACAAGTTAAATAGCTGTGCTGGAAAGGGAACATACCAACATCTACTTTGTTGTTCACCCCAAAGCTCAGTCAATAGAGATCTACTTTGGAAACCAAAAGGCAAGTGAAACTGCCCCATAATGAGGCATAAAATCACAGTGGATGCAAAGTATTTTATTGTAAAAGAACTCAAGTAAATCCATATTTATTTTCAGATAAATTTTTGCTAGGATACACGGATTACTTTAATCACCACTCAAAATAGGGTACCCTATTCTATTGCAGTGAGTTAAATGTCCAGTTCATATGTAAGCCCTGGGACAGTTATGACCAAGTCCCACTACCTTTTGGGCAGGAGTTAGCTCCACCTAGCCAAGCCAAATGGGCATTAGTATTTATAAAAGTCAGGCGGAAACTGGAGCTGATTCTTAAGAAAATGATCAAGAAATTGACAAAGTCTTCTGGCAGCCTTGGAGATAGATAAGAGGGGGTGGGGGGGGAAGACATCTTGCAGAATTCATCTGAAAAGGCAGATACAAATCTACTCTGTGTGTGTGTGTGTGTGTGTATAAAAGCAGACAAAAAGAAGACTTTGTTTATCCTGTTACATGTTCAATCTGGAATGCCCAAATAAGCTGCTGCTTTACTTTCACCTTATTATGCATCCAGTATTAAGGATGAATCCCTGGTAATCAGCAGAGAGGGGTATCATTTTCCTTTGAAATGGACCAGGGCTGTGTGTAGAGCAATACAGGGCAGCAGTTTGTTGGTATTCAGTTGGGTAGTTAGGGTGTCCCAGGAATTTCACAATGCCTTTTAAAAAAATATATTACCACAGATTTTAAAAGTCATCCCTGAAACAACACTCTTCAGAGTTTTTTAGAAGAGGAGATAAAGGACCTAGAATTGTTGTTGTCAATGTTTATGAAGGTACTTAAAAGCGTAACTTGCAGTGTACAAAGTTAGCTTTTAGAGAACTAATTAAACGACTAGGACTATGCCAAATTCACAACATTTCACCAATATTTCAAAGATGTGTCTAAAAGCAGAACTTTCACCAGAGCCCCTGATACGCAGTTGTACGCAAGAATCAGTGTTGCAGAGGAATCAAGCTGCTGCTCCCCCAGCAGTGCTGTCAGACTTAGGTCCTGAGGAGAGTCTACTTCCTATCACACACAGACATGAGCTCACACACAGACGTGAGCAAAGACAGTGAGAGAAAGACAACATCAAAATGTAAGGACAGTGGGGAGGGAAGATAAAAAAAAAAAGAAGACTCTCTGTGTATTTGTAACTGAAGCTCCTCAGGGGCACCATCTACTGATAAGCAGCAAAGCTTCCGGAAGCAACACACAGACTGAGTACTTGGAGACGTATTTTGATCTGCAATACAGACAAACACCTCCACATTCAACACTAACCACAGGCACCTATTTCCCTAGCAACAGCTTGCAGGTCATTTTCATTTTGACTGAAGAACATTTAACCACTTACGTTATAAGCACTGCACTTTGATGCTCTAACAGCAGCTGCTTTTCACACCTACCAAATTGTTATTTGTGTAGTATTGAGCTGGTGGATCAATGCTGCACCTGCAGCACAGATCTGCTTATCATGTTTTTTTTAGAAGTATCTAAACTTTATTAGGTTAGAACTGGTCAAAGGCAAAAAAAAAAAAAAAACCCTACGGCATTAAAAAAAAAAAAAAAAAGGCTTCATTTTGCTCCATAGAACACCTCTGCCTATGACTATTTTTGAGTTAGGTTTGGAGTATTGGAACACACAGTAGAGGACAACACACGAAACAATAAATTTCACATAACAAACTCCAAAATGGAAGAATGGATTACTTTTATATTATGAAATCCCAGATTTATACACTTTACTAAATTTAACACTTGTTTAGAGCAAAGACTTGCAAAACTGTTTGATTCTTCCTAGTTTTATTCAAGACATCTGTTCACTGATCGTTCAGTAGAATATTTAATAAACTGTGGAAATCTAGATTTCACTGTGGTTCTGGAAATTACACAGAAGTTAAAAAAACATTGGGTTCGTTTGACTCCCTTTTTCGAAACAGCAACCCTCTTCTCTTTCTTCTTTTGATCCAGTTATGGGATGTACTTTGTATTCTGACCAGTAGCTTCATTTTTTAAGCATAAGTTACTAATGATAACACCTTTGACTACCAATTTCAAAAAGTGTTCCCACTGTCCTCACTCAAGAGTTTCTGAATGGTTTAGTCGACACATCCACAAACCTCTGTCAAGAAAGTCTGCAGTCCACCAAGGTTTGGGTTATCTACCTAGTTTATTTATTAACTTAAAAGTACAAAGTTGCCATGAGTCTCAAGAGTTTACTCTTCTACTAGGCACAACAGCAACACCAACTCTGCAGAAACCTTCATATGTATGCTCATCCTGAATCGCCACAAAAATAGTTTATTTTAGTTCAAATTAATCACATTTACACTGAGAAGTGAACTGTTCTACAGAAAACCTCTTGTATAATTTTTTTAAGAGCTTCTCTAATAAATATTCTGAGGTACTGACTTTCATTTATGACTTTCAGGGCAAAATACAGTTGCATAATGCGTACCCAATACAGGTTTGGAAGTATTTTTCAGATCTGTAAAAAACTCACTTTATTACAATAATTTTAACTGAACAAAAGTAGTTTAAAACAAAACTGTGATTGTATTATTAAAATACCATGCTCTACTTCAACTATATCTTAACAGGCAGATCCTTCAGACACCATTTTATAATGCTGCTGAAGTTATTCCCCCCTCAGCTACATATAGTCCTTATTTGAATATTCTCAATAGTTTTCAGAAGTGTTTAAAATATGTTTCAAATTATCTTCTTAAAAATAAACAATCATTTATGAATCAAAAAAATACTCTTGCAAATACCAAGATACTTCTTCCTGTTTTACTGCGTGGCTGATACTCACAGACCTTTTAAAGATCACTTCCATGTTATCCTAAATGGTAGTGTAAGGAAATACAAATTGAACTGATGCTTAAAGTTTACTTTATTCAGAGGCATCCACGACTATATATTGTAGAAATACTATAAATGCTCAAGAATGAAAAAGAAAGTCAGAACAAAGCAAACACTACTTAGATAAACTGGCACTACTTCCTCTCCTATACCTACACCTTCTAAATTACATTGAAAACCCCAAGAGTTGACAGTCCACTGATTTCTCCCATAAAAGGAATTTTTAAATTCCTAAACTACAACATGAAGGAGGATGCTGACTGTACATGCTGCAACTCACTGAAGAGCTTTCAGTTCCCTTCATTTTACCACTTGTTGCATTTGAATGTGGCTACCACTATGTTATAAGCTTACATGAAGTAAGATCCTCCTCTGGATATATCTAGAAAACTACATTTGTAGACTGATTTCTGGCCTCTTGGGAATAATATTTCATTAATGCAGGAACTACTTCCTGAATGTGGGAAGTTTGAAGTAAGAACACACACAGGCAGAGCCAATTCTGAAAGTGCTGCTAAAGAGGTTTTCAAGAGTTTCTGGCACAATCTTTCTTGCTCTGACAGGTCTAAAGGTTATGTAGCACTGCCAGTTTCGGTTTCAGTAATTAGGGTTTTTCTACCTGGTACAAGAAGTTAATTAAGAACTTTGGAAGCAGTAGTTCATATTTAAACTATTTCACACCTAAACCTGCAACTTTTTAAAATAAATGCAACAACAGAAATGTCATTACTACAAAGCATTTTCAAAGAACACATGGTTGTTCTTGCAGCTGCAGCTCTCCAGCTTCAGTGGAAGCCATTTGGCAAAACTCAGCATGGGTCAGTCTGAAGGATTCCCTTTCAGCACATCCATACTGTTGTCTGGTTTACACGTGCACCTTGACAGGGTTGATAGTGACAGGGATTGTCACCAAACCTAGCCTGAATGAAAAGCACTACAGAGTTGAAACCCTACAGGATGGATGAAAGGAAACAGAAAATGTGTCAAACTAACAACACAACAGTGGACTTCAACTATTCACCTACAAGCATGTCAAAAGACACAATGAGATACAAAATTAAAAGTGCTGGAAATTCAGAAATTACAATCTAAGAAGTAACCATTCAAAACTGAGAATAAGCAGTATCCTTTCATGAAAATGTAACTGAACTATCCAACAAGTACCTGAGTTTATCTTTTGACGTTGAGGGAGGAAATAAGTTTTCATGAACACTACACCCCAACAAAACACAAACTAATAATGTACTTAAACCATATGCCTAAAATATGACCTGCTGATGGCTTCCAAAAAGATGACCCATGATTCAAAGACTTTACATTCTACATCGAAACACCAGAGAAAAGCAAGCAGTTACACTTAGGGGAAAGTGCTTAACCAAATCCCATGCTATGAAGCACCTCAGATCTGGGAAGAGAACCCAGATACGGGCTAAATCCTACCCAGTATATCAGGGGGCTCCTGCAGAAGCACAAATTACCCATTTAATTAGCGTCACAGCCATTTCCCCGCTTTTCAAAATTCTGATTACTTTTAACTTTCACTGAGTTGTTTAGCACAGTTTAAGAGCAGGCCTGAGATCCAAACATTGCCAAAAACCCAAGAACGTTATTTCATAAACCACATCCTGTGGTTAAAGCATAATAAATTCCAGAGGTATTTTTCTCGCCTGTAATCCTAGCCTTCTTTTCTGTGGACATACAATTCTCAAAACCTTCTGAAGCCCTTTGCCTCTGTATGAGAAGGATGACCACTGTGATTAAAGCAAAGAACTCAAACCCCATTTTCTAGCTTGTGGCTCTCCCACAGATTTCCTGCTGGCTGGCCTGGTCTGAGTGTGCGGTATCTCTCTCTTTTCTCCCAGAGGAACTGACCTAATACAATCATCCAGCCACAAAAGGTGCCAGCAAAATAAGTGAATACTCACAAGACATTTTAGGAAAACGGTAGTCCCAAAGTTTGTAAGACAAATAAATTTGGAATATAACAATGCATTATAGTAAACACCTTCATTAGCACTTAAATCTTTTGCTGGACTTCAATCTCATACTTCCAGAAACGCATATAAACCCTGAAGGAGAATGTCTGTTCAGTTGTGGCAGGAAGCATAACGCTGGGCTTTAAATATCACACAAAATAATAATTAAGTTATTGTGTAATATTATTATGTTTAAAATAAGTATATAATTAAATAAGAATGCATTATGTTAAAGATTGAAGGACTGACATTCTGCTGCTCCCACAGATAGACACAGCGGTTACAAAACCAACACAGCGAATCAGTGCTGTAAATTCAGTTACAAAAGCAGGGGGAATCTTTCATTTAACACCATATTTTTTATTGGCAAATGAAATCAGTATCTCTAAGCAATGGTAACGCAGAACAATGGATGAAATCATGAAGTTCCTTTCATTCCTTTCACACGATGGTGACACAAACACTTTATTTTACGTACAGTGCAAGCTGGCACATGCATTATTACCATTGCTTCCTATTTCTAAAGTACAATTCACTGTTCAAGCAAACAAACCCAAACGTAATGGGAGAAGGACCTACATGTGAAGTGAGAGGTATCACTATCAGGGATGTGTTTAAGTACAAATATCTACTGCAGCAAATATTCATAAATCAGCACCCTCCCTACATGTAGTTTAAATTAGTTTAATGAACAGAAATATAGAGAGGAAACTTTTGTTGCTCATTTTCAACAACTAAACCAAAGACCCATAGGTCTTGCCTATGGCTCCGCAACAGGGGTATCCCAAGTAATATTTGCTCAACAAGTTTCTCCTCCTCTTTCTCCAACCACTAGCTCCTATCTCATCACGACACCACACCATTCTTTAGTTAGGTGGATGTCACTCTTCCTAGGCCAACACAGTCAGGTCAACTCAAGTATAACCATTTGCGTCTCCTACTTTTTGTTTCTTTTTGCTGACAAGTCAAACAATGGTCAGTGACTGCAGCGCAGTTTTGTGGGCAGCACGGCCCAGCACAGCTGCAGGCGGTGGGCTGCAGAACAGAGGCAGGACAAGATGACAGCAGGAGGGTGCTCCTTAACCTGAAAAGGCTGCTGCAGCCATCAAAGGAACTGTGCTCCCACACGTGCCCCAAAGCAAGGGACAGCCTGGAGAGATATTAGACACACACCAGCAACAGAAAAGATCAACTTCTCTGGGGGAAAAGAGATCTCTTAAAGTCTTTGGTTTTAACAACCCTAACAAATGGTTAGGGTGGTTTGTAATTCTCTATTTTAACACCTGATAAAGCAATTAACAGTTTGGCTATACCCAGTCCACAACTCAAGGAAACATTCAAGAATTTGAAGAACAGGGACCAATATAGACAAGCAGGGAAGACTCACCCAGTCAGACTGGCTCTGGAAGCTGGAGCTGTGAATGAGGAGATTCAAGATGCTTTCCCAGACTAGGGAGGAGAGTCATAATTGCATCATTTTTCTAGAGGAGCAGTGTCAACAATTTAGGCTGTGAGTCAGTACTGAGGCAGCCAATGCCCTACAATGGTCCCTGGGGCACTGTGCTATTAGAAGTGATGACTTTCACAACCAGCTGCTGAGCAGGATCCAAGCCGGCTGACGCTTATTAAGATAAAAAAAGAGAACTGCTACTTTATTTTTCAGTAAGAGCAAGAACATACTGCCAGTACGTTGGGCAACTTCCAGCAGCCAAATTACTGTTAATGTCCAGAATCCTTCCACTTTTGTCTGGGGGCCTCCAAGATGAGTAAATAAAACCTCATGTACTCTTACTTTCTTTTTTTCCAGACAGAAAAAGCCAGAAAAAAGTCTGACTTGCTAGAATCACCCTGTGAACACTATTTTACTGGCAGGTTTATGCCTCCACCACTAAATCACACTCAAGACTGCTGCCTTTAAAACCCCAGTAATTTCATGTGGGAAATGAAAAACAGAAGTACTCTTTACTCCCAACTTGGAATTGTTGCCTGGCAAGGTGTACACCAAATGTATCTGCATTCAAGTGCAGGAAATGGGTGAGGATTAATCAAGGGAGTTTCACGACAAAAAGAACTAAAAACCTTAAATTAAAAACCTTAGCTTCTAGTCAGAAGGGAGTTAAGCACACACACTGAAAAAAATACCAATCATTTTGGGACCATTTTGCAGTTCATAATACTTTTTTTTTTTTTAATCTTACACACCTCCCATAAGCAAACCTCACAACCAAGTATTTTTGCATTTGATTATCAGTCTAGAAAGACATACAAGTTCCCATAACAAAAAGCCACAAACATTCATATGTGTGTAAAGTGTTTCTGAAGTGACACACTCCCAATACATTTACAAATCCAAAAACCACTTTTACACTAAGACTTCCCTTACGCCTTTCTGTTGGTTTTAAATTAAGTCATTGAACTGACTTTCACAAACTTTCACTATGAAATACCATGAGGCCTGAAAATGTCTCAAAGGCAAAGATGTAACAAATGAGGCAGAAACCACTGAAATACAACAATGCACAACATGACATATCTGTCACTGAGTCAGCCCAGTTCATCCAGAAGCTAACAGCCAAATGTTTCAGGGTAAGGAAAAACATAAACCATATGCAACCTTTCAGTGACCTGAACCATGCATGGAACACACACATCTACATTTTTAGCTACTCTACATATTACACACAGACAAAAAAATTCTGGAACACGTATTTAAATCATGAAACACTGGTTTACATCCAGACTCTTAGCACTTTATCACCATATTAAGCCTAGGTATACAGACACTACAAGAAGTCAGAAATGAGAAAGGGAAAGTACAAAATCTAAATGGTATGTACTTCTGTTAAAAAATTCTGATCAACTCCTCAAAATGACTGTAAGCCGTTACTGTTTTATCATGTATGCATTCAGGCACGTATAACTTGGACTACAGCAACAATTCCATCACCGTCACCTTGTTACGTATACACATAAACATATACAAGCACAAAAATCAGATGAGAAAATAAGTTGAAATTAAATACAAGGCAACAGTCAAAACCTGAGTTTCAAAACATTTTAATTGTTCCACAGTTTTTTCAAAAATGCAGAAATGCTTGAATATGCTCAGAGACAAGTGTAGAAAAAGACTTGTTCACACAAACTACGTTTTAGATGGACTTTTTCTTAAGAAAAAAAGGGTAGAGGAGAGGGAACACAGCAGATCTGCAAGAAAGCTGCCAACAGTTCAAATGATGTTCCAAACAAATCAGTGAGGTAAAAGAAAAAAGCACCCCATTGGGAAACAAATTGTGCATCGTTGGTAGCAGATATGAAGCACAAATTAAGAAAGTGTTCAGAAAAAGGTTTTATATTTAGACAATAGCTAGGGCCAATGAAAATAGAAACTAACTTTCACTGAACTCTTCACCCAAAACACTGATTTATGAAATCCTGAATTCTTACAAAGGAAGACACAACAAAAGAAGTTAAATAAAGTAAAATCAAAGCTGCAAATCAAGCATCCCAAGTACAAGAGATATTTTACATGTGGTATGAATACTCGTTCCCTGCTTTATCAGCATCAGGGCTGGAAATAATACTGTGAACATAAAGGAAGGATTCAAGTCAGATTTACAGAAAACTATATTCATAACAACACTTCCCCTATAGTTTCTTCCTTTGGCTGAGATGAAGCCTAGGACCTAGCACAAGAATATGTTTAGAAACCCAGCATTTAAACAAAAAGCAATACGTAAAAATTGTAAGCGTGAGAAAAAAAATCCTGAATTAAGTACTGCTACATATGTGTGTAATTCTAATATTTCTTCCTGCAGTTCATAGTGTGAAGGCCAGTTGCAGTACTGGAGTGGAGCACCACCCATTCCCCAGTAACTCTGATAACAGCCCTGTGATGTGATCTCCACAGAGCTGTTAAAGACCAGAGCAGAGGTCTGATCCTCCCCACTGACAGGGAGTTGGACTTGGCCTTACGACTGCTCTTCCTCCAAGCACCTGAGCAACTTTCTCATTTTGCCATTGGTTTCTGGCAGAACAGGAGGAGGTCAGCCTAAGGAATAGGGACAATTCAGTGAAACATGCATCAAGGAACTCGGACTGCATGGTAAATCTATCAAGAAATCCCAGATAAGGTATATTCTCATTCTGGCAGAAGTGAAACACAAGAAAAGCCAGGACGCCCATCAATAGAACTAGATGTTTGTGTCAGCACTCCTACTTTGAGAAGGGTGTATCTCTAGTTCTTGTTCAGAAATTAGTCTCTTGCCCAAACAAGCTATAAAAAAGTACAAAGCCAAGGTAACTGCATCAATACCAAACCCTATGGCATATTCCAAAAGCATAGCATATAATCCTAGCCATATATTCCTTCATTTAGTGTGCCTGAAATCTAAAATTAGTATTTCATTATAGAGAAATATATGTAAAAATGTAAGTCATAGGCCCAAAGAAAGTGCTTAAAAGTTTGCTGACTTCTTCATTAAGACAGGAAGGAAGTTATAAGAATGATTTAGCCCACTGGCTCACAAGGCTGGTGCTTTATCAGAATATTAATGATAGCAGACATTTTTACTGGAGGCTAAATCACAAAATTGTGTTTCAAACAAAGCTTTTAGCACTTGACAGCAAAGAAAACCTCAACTTAGGCCAAAAATAGATTAAAATTCATAAGGCAAGTGAAAGAACAGCCTTGCAGCTTTGAAATGCCTTTCTTCTTTTTAATAACTCATAACCAAAAGCTGTTTGTAAACATTGCAAGCAAGGGGCTCCCCTAAGTTACTATCGTGTAAGAAAAGTACTGGAGTTGGGAGTTTTTTCTTTTTTAAACAAAGAAAGGACAGGTGGGTAAAAATCACTGTCGCTTGACTTCTCCTTTTGTTAGCTACGTATCAACATAGATAAGACTTAGCAATAATAAATAGTTTATGGGAATACAGGCAAACATCCCCAGCAGCTTACAACTACATAAAACTACATCTTGGGATCATCCTGACGCAGGTGTTCTTTCCAATCAAAAGGCATAAAACGTTTTGTGTTTTACAAAGGGTCTGTCCAAGTTATCGAATTGACCAGATTTTAAAGATTTTCTGGGATTTTTTTTAAGGCTACCATGGTAAAGAAAACTATCTACCTAGTTACACAAATAAATTATTAGTAGATCATCATCCCCATGGCAGGGAGGATGGAACTACATGATCTTTAAGGTCCCTTCTAACCCAAACATTCTGTGATTCTATGATTAATACATGAGGATTCATTGCATGTAAAATCTCCCATAGTAACTCCCAATGTACAAACTCATAACCTCTTGTAAAAGAAAGTAGAACAACCTGTCTCACATTTACCTCAGGTAGGCTAACATTATACACAGGTAATAACTAAAGCATTTAACTTGTTCCCTGGCAACATTTTATACAGTCATCCTCTTAAAGCAGAATGCAGCTACTTGCTCAATTACTGTCTAAAAACTTGTGTGGCTGTAACGACCAATCTGCTCCCCCGCTGTAAGAATACACGTTCCTGCTAAGAAGATATACATGCAGCCTGGCTGCATGCATTTCTGGAATTACTGAGGAAACAATGCCAGCATAAGCTGCTCTGCAATCACAAATTCCTATGACTGTAGCAGAACCCACATACATATTCTGAAATTCAGCTGGACATTACTAATGCTCTTTTAAACATAACGGTTTTTTGTTCAAGAAGGGGAACACGGTTAGGAAGGACTGGTTGTATGGCACTGCACAAGAGTAAGGAGCAGCACTCAGCCTCCACTGCTGAACAAGACATCATTAAAGACCATCCACAATTACCTGGGCCATTCCCTAGAAGAACAAGTAGTTAGTGCCTACAAAAACCAGTTTTTCAGGTCTGAACTCAAATTGTGCGGTAACCACGCAACAGACCACCCAAGGGTTTGCAACTCACCAGAGGGTCACACAGTAGCAGAGGGAATGACAAAAGAATCAAAGTCTGCTCAGATCCTTCTCACAAAACAAAGAAAAGCCTGTGCTGGGAGTGTCAAGTACAGGAATGGGGACACGGGAACTCTGGAGAGCATCGATCAAATCCCAAAGAATACTCCAAAGAAGGGAGATTCAGGGAACAAACAGCATGCAGTATAGTTTGTTTTGCATTGACCAGCAATCTCCAGCCTCACCTGGAAAACTGTTTTAAAAATTCCCCACCACAACTAGCTATGTGTCTTTGTGACTGTCAGCTCTCGCATGCCTCCAAAAGTTAAGTGTTCCTAGCAGATGGGACTTCAAAACAGATGCAGAAGCAGTGATTTTAAGGTCCAGAGCAGCTGGTTCCAAGGTACAGGCTCAATGAGCAAGTCCAGAGAGGCAGCACCCAGAATCCCAAGGTGCTGAAAGCACCCATGTATGGGTTAGACACAAATAGAGCTAGCCAGTGTCTCATAGAAAAGGCATGAATCAGTCTAACACCACTAACTAGCATACAAGAAGAGACCTTACTAAAATTCGACCACAACAGTGAAAAGAAGGATGGAGTTGTTCCCCATTCAGAGTCGGCACTTCCCCCACCCACTCCTAGGGTACTGCTCTGAGACCAGTGCTCAGGTCACAGCAACTGAAAAATACTTCTGGACTATGTGATCTCCAATGTGTTACATAGCAGCATGCACAAGTGGTTTTAAAATACACCAGGTTTCCAGAAGACATAAACTGCGTTTCCCCTTTTGGCATCTACAGAGTTGGCATTTTAACATTATCACTAAGCCAGCCTGACTCTGGATCAGGACAAGTTTTTCCCATGTCCACTACAGTATTATTATACAATATAATTAGGTCTCCTCTGCCTGCAACCTAAAAGTTACCCAATTTCTGTGAGGGCAGTGTCACAGCTAAGGAAATCCTTCTTCTCCCCACCTCATTTCTCTCCCTCCCTCTCGAAAGCCCCTTTATTTCTAGTGAAAATGTTTTTATAGCATGTAAGAACTGCAACACCTCACCCTCTTTCCAACTCCTCCAGCTAAACACTGTGTTATTCAGTGTGCCAGAAGTTATGCTGAATACACTGCATTGGAGAACCGATTCCCAAATTTCCCATACTTTCTATGGCCAACACTCCTCAGACTTAGCAGCGAATAAAAATTTGGTTGTTTCAGGGTTTTTTTTTAGCAAACGCTTCTCAAAACATTAGTTATCCATTTGTGTATATACAAACGCAAAGAAGGATGCCTGGGATACCAATATACAGAACATTATGAGAAGCCATCCAGAAAGATAAAAAGAAACAAGCACAGTATCTTTCAGATTGTGTAGCATTCAGAAATGACACCTTAGTTTTCTTTATTTATACATATAATTTATATGTACCTCATATACACATATTTCTATTCACAGCAGAGACAACTCCAAGAAAAGCCTAACCATCATTGATTAAGGATTTATATTTCAACACAGTTCAAAACAGGTAAAGCAGAATGCATTTCTAAATACAACAGCATGCATAACTGGAGGACAAAAATTAGTTCAGCATGTAAAACAAGTGTTTAATGCTACTTTGGTAAACCAGTTCAGCTACAACTAGATTCAAATTCCCTGTGTGAACATGTTTGATAAACAGTTATGGAACACAGCCAATATAAGAATAACTCTCAGTTCTTGCCTAAATTTTGAAACAGAATCTTGAAACACAGATTTACCCCCTTTATTCTTCCAATGTATTATTCATGAATTACAATTTAATCTCCTTTATCTAGCATCATTGTAATTTATTGGTCTGCACCTGACCAGAAGCAATTAACACCCACATGCAGTTCTGCTCACACTGGCAACCTGTGTCAGTAAATCATGGTCTACAACTCCACAAGTGTGCTCTGAACATGCAAGTAACCAACAAGTCAGCTCACCAGGGAAAATTACTACCTGTGTGGAATTTTGCCTATCCTGGCACTAAGAACTGCACCAAATCGTTTTTTAGAAAGTAATTAGACGCAGGTTTTTTTTTTTCCCCTGTTTCTTTGACAGCTAAACAGGGTGCTAATGGTCTTATCAAATTAAATTCTCACTTTCTCAGACCAACTCCTAGGTTTGACTAGCTTCCAGAAGCTGTGACTTTTGTATTATTATGTTAGGTGCAAAAACACTGCACTGTTGCTATAGCACTGAGATGCATTTTCTGCCTTATTTTGTGCAGCATCCTGAGGATAAAGGGAGTGGGGGACTTGTAACTGTTACTGTATTACAATTAGCAAACTGAAAATAAGTAAAAACTACTAAATCCAAAACAGCATACTCCTCAGGAACTTGCAAAAAACTATAGGTGATTTTTTAAAAGTACTACAGTATTTTCACACTCATTTCCTGCTGTACAAGGAAAGCAGAGGAGCAGAGTTCCTTCTTAAGAAATACTGATACTGAATTAACTATTCCAGTGGCAGGACTTCAAACCAAAACATGGTCCAGATTACTTTTCCAATGTATCTGCAGAAGCATAACTTACTACTTGGATAACAAGTAGTTAGATAACTTGGAGCACTGTTTACAGCACAGCCACTGCAGAAAACAAGGGAACTGTCCTTGCCTGCATGTCCAGAAGTTCAACACATTCTTGTCACTTCATCAAGCTTAGCTGTTCGGTTCCTACAGTGAGGGAAGGATGCAGGGTGGGGGACCGGGTGGAGGAGAGAAATCAGACTGAAAAAATGCTTATTCTATCAAAAAAAATAGCTTTTTGCGCATTTGGTTCCTTGAACCAGCTCACCAGCAGGTCAGATGAGCACCAGTGCTGACTTCAGGGAGGGGTGCAGCACAGGCATTGCCTACTTTTAGTAAGAGCTGATGGTTGAGCTAGCTCAGCTACACCACAAAAATCACACCCTCCACTGCTCTTACGCCTACAGTTCTAGTCTAAGTCATATAAGAATATATCTAGGGAAAAAAAAATAATATCAACCATCACTAGTCATTTTTACATAACTAGTGAGCAGAAAGGAAGTTTAAGTTCTCAGGACATTTCCAAAAGCTTTCCCCTCCTGTACGTATACAAGTCCTCGCTGGGGAAAAAAAAAACAAAAAAAAAAAACGGAAAGTGAAATTCATGAGCTACATGGACACCTCACAACAGAGCAAAATCAGGCCCAAAAAAACAAACCTCAATCAGATCACAAGACTGCAAAGTGCCTGGCAGTCTATGTCAATTCTAGAGGACGAAAAAAGACAGAGTTAGAAGTCCACTGCCAGAGGCTTCATACCAGAGGAGAGACCTTCTGGGCTCTTCTCATTGTGAAGTAAGGACTTGCACAATTAATTAAAAATCAGAATTATTTATTGGCTTATCTGTGGTAAGAATTTTTAAAGCATTTTCACCTCAAAACCCAGTTCCTGATTAAAATGTACTAGTAATGACTTCTCACATCTTCTGTCATTATCCCAATAAATGAGTATGCCACAAACATATACAGGCTTGTTTCCTTGGCATTGAAAGGACAGCCATTTCATGGCAGCAGGCTGAAACTGCCAGCAAAAGAGCAGCAGTAGATCAGGCAGAAAGTATCAGGAAGTGAGAAATTTTGATAGCCATACCCCAGCTTCCTTCCAAAGGAGGAAATTGAAACAGACATTCTGTTCTACTACTGCAGTTTGTTTTTTGATTTAGTCCCACATAAGCTCAGTAGCAATAACAAAGAAAAAGAAAAGCCCCAGTACAAAGTTCATCCTCTCTCAACTTGACCTAATCTGTTTTTTCCCCGTCCACAGCCTAAGTCTGAGCTTGTTTCACCAAGCAACTCCTGCCTTAAATACAGTAACAGATGGACTGGGGTTGACATGAGCCAAGTGCTAAGATTATCTGACATTTAAATGATCAGGGGTTTATTGCCCTTTTCCATTAATTTCAGCTGACTTTGAATAAACTTCAGTGAGCTCAGTCTGCTTGAATCCACCTTTGACAGCTCCTTCCCAGCTGCGTTCATTACCCAGCCCTTCCACGTGCTTTGTCATTTTATTAGCACCCTTGTTTCCTTACCATTTTGGTTATGTGGATGGAAACCAGTATCTGAGTAAGAATTAGTCACTGCTAGCTGGTTTGATCATCAACTAGTTCTTTAAAATAACCCCCTAGTATGAATGTATTATGTTTGTATATCAATAAACTTAACATCACAAATTGTACATTAAGTAAATAGCAAATAATACTAAAGCACAGGCTGTATTGCAATGAAAAGCATCTTACTGAAATATTTTATTCAACTCATCGAAATGCTAACTAATCATTATTAGTTATAACAAAACTTCACAGCGTAAAAATAAATTAAAAAACAAAGTTATACTGTCACATGTAAACTATTTCTACATTTATCTACCTATAAAACACTTCTTATATTGTCTCCTCTGTTGAAATAAAGCATGCACTGTTAAGACCTCACAACTTAATCAAAGTCCTTTTAAAACATTTCCATACTGATTGTATTACATGAGTTTGCTTGCAGCTTTATAACCAGCCATTTACAAGGCATTAAAAAAAAAAAAAAAAGAAAAAAAAATTTATTGCTATACTTGCTGAGCACCTCAGAGAAACACATTCCTTTTGTTATGGGCTGAGTGACCACTCGCATGTCAAACAGTATTTGTTTCTGCATTACACAGAACAGAAGATGGTACAAAGCCCAGTCACTATTCTTCAGCAAACTGTGATACAGGACACAGGAAAAGGGGTCTGAAAATTATCTTGTTCAATTATCTTGACCAGCAAGTCCCTGAGAGCTCCCTGAGCCGAGCAGATACGCACTATGGCCAATGCAGACATATGCACAGCACCGGGGCCCTTCAGGGAGAAGTTGCCAGAAAGAGACAGCCCTATTCAAAGAAACTTGTCACCTTTCTCCGACTTGTGCCTTGGCAGTCTTTGTTATTTCTGGTTTACTTATTCTCCTAGTTTTATGCCCAGAAACAGAAGTTAAACACACCCCGTTTGTTCTTTCTCTGTAATTACAGACCAGAAGCTACTTTTAATGCTGAGATGAGGATTACAGAACAGCTGCTAGAGAGAAGAACATTCTGGCCATTAGCTGTGAAGGAAGCTCTTCGGAGAAGTGGTATGTGTGGCCCCACGTCACATGACAGCCAGCTTACTTTGTTTTGTCTTTAAAGCACCAACAATACTGAAGCCTCTGAACTGCGGGTTCTGTAAAGTCAAAACAGCAGCCTGGCTGCCACAGAAGACAAGGTTTATTTGATAGCTATAAAAAAATGCTACTGCAAACAAGTAAGTTTGAAGGACACATTTTGACACAAACTCATAACTTCAAGCTACTGAGTTAAAGCAATTCCTGAAAAAAAGGAACAGCACCCCCACGTTCTACTTAGATTTTGCCATTTATCTTTGTCATTTTTCTAACATAGACAAAATTATTTCACCCTTTACATCTTAATTTTACTAACTCTAAAGAGGTAACACTCTGCAGTAGCAACCTATACCTGATGTACAGGAAATACTATTACAGCATATTTACACTATTTTATGCTTATTAAGCAAAGAAAAACACTTCCAAAGGAAAGATCAAATATATTGCTTGTTCTTCCGCCTGAATACATGGAGTACCCTTGCTGCTTGGCACTGCAAGACAGAGTCTGGATCCTACTTGAGGATCAGGAAGATAGGATGGTGTAAGAAGCAAAAGGCAAACAGCAATAGTTATTTAAAGTGACTTGCAAATGTCTGGACATAACTATGATAATGATTTTTATCATGAGATAAAATTGTTATAAAAATCCCGATTTTTTGAAGACAGCATTTTTTTTTACAGGTGAAAATTATGGTGTTTTTTTAAATAAGAAGAAATCAAACATGAACATCTCTGTTTTCAAAATGTAAAATATAAAATACATTTTCAGCAAACACAAGAAACTGGCTATGTACACCATAATGATCAAAGGAAGAAGCTGCACTTCCTTATTTTAATAGCAGATGATCTAACTGCACAGTGGTTACAAGCTATTTCACACTGTAACATCCGGTCAACTTGGGAAATAATCATCTTGAAACTTCGCAGATGCTAGTTTAATAGCTTATCTCCCTATTTATGCAGTACTCAGTCTTTGAAAGAACAGGTTAGCTCCTCAAAAGGTGCTTTAAACAGACTGCATTTAAGAATTTGAATACTGTCTGTGCTCTAATTAGAGAGGAAAAGAGCGATCTTCGGCTCAGACGCGTCCCAGTTTTCCTCTGAATAACGTTTTCGGTTTAAGTAAAAAGACCTTAAATAAGGTCTGTAACTCCATTTTAATAATCTTTGGAACTGCTCGTGAACACAGACGGTTCTCACACAGAGCATCAAATCCAGCCCAAAAGAACAGCAGCAACAAGTGAGTAGCTCAGACAGCGGCCAACGCATGCTCACTACTAGTGAATACGGATCCTCACGCCTTGGTAAAGCAAAACAGCGCTGAGCCAGACAACTCTTTGTAACGTAAGAGGACAACACTAATTCCACTGGCTATCGTACAGGTAATTACCGCAGGCTGATTTCAGATGATGATAAAACCCCCCTCTGTTTTACACAAAAGAATATTTCTACATATGCAAAGCCTTAAATGACATTTGCAATGCAAAAAGGTCTACAGATGCTTCGTGCAGTTGACCATCACATTTTGTTATCCTAAAACTCCAAGCAAATCCAGGTAGACCGGGTCCTGTTGCAGAAAGATAAAATGTAGCTTCGACGCAGGACTGAGGGAGATTGAGGCAGCTGTCCCTGGGTGAAGTACTTCAGCCTACATTTTACAGCCTTCAGAATGAATCGAAATCATTTTGAGTCATTTTGATAAATCCTATAATGTTATATCAAAGTCAAAGAAGTAACCCAAGAATAACTAACAACTCAATTTAGAGATTTTTTTTGTTTTGGTTGGTTGGGTTTGTTTTGGTTTTTTTTTTTTTTTTTTTTTTGGGGGGGGGGCCTGCTGTTGTGGTTTTGGTGGTTTTTTTTTTAATTCCACAGCAGATATTGTCTTTTTCTTTTTTTTTAATCCAAGAGCAACTGGCAATTACAGAATCACCCACATTAACAGAAGACAATGGTCATCTGTCTCCAGGCTAACACCTAAACTAATTAGCTCTCACCCAGGAGTTGCTCTATCACTTAGCACAAACCATGACAACATAAATATCCACATACACTGGGGAATGAAGTATCTTCCTTGCTTACTCTTAATGCTGTTGACATTGCCTTCATTAAGAAAAAAAATAAGGAGTTTAATGGCTGCCTTGCAAGAGCTTCCAGTGACCCTAATTGCTGTTAGTAATGACTCCTGGAAGCATAAATAACAAGCTATAATGGCCATTAGAAATCAATATTGGTTTATTGTTCTCAGGGTGTTATTCCACATACTCCTCATTTTCTGTTCTACACTTCTGGATAGGAGGAAACTGTCAAAGTGTTGGTGACTTTAGCAAATACTGTTTTTTGTGTCAATCGCTGCAAAGAAGATTATTTTTCTTTTTTAAAGTACTTAGTTCACTATACACACAAACATTCCATGAGTGCACTCTATCACAGGTCTTAACACAAACCTGCAACACATTCCTCTTCCACCTAGAGGGGAGCGTATAAAACCTTCCAGATCAGGACTTCAACATTGGCAAGGTCAGGATACCTAAACAAACAAAACCCCCAACAGGCACACAACCACACCACCCGCTGTTTATTTCTGACCTAGACACAATCATTAAACCCTCCTAGACACGTTCACTTTCTCTCCTGGAATCCTGCTTCCTTAACAACTGTATTAAAAAAAAATTAAACCACCACATTATTCTTATTTACCCTCGAAATATATAGTAGCTCTGGAGCTTCTTTGTGGTACTTTTCCTATTTAGACACAGACAAATTCCTATCTCGCTTTTTTTTTTTAATATTAAAAAAAAAACAAAACAACACAACCTGGATGTCCTTCAATAAAAAAAAGACCCCCACATCATGAATCTTAGCACAAACCAGTACAGTCATTAACACAAGTACTGTTAAATCATATTACACACGATGAAGAACTTTGCATCTTGCAGCACAGGACATTTTATTTCCTACAGTAAATCTCAACCACCTCAAAATCAAACCTACAGTTTTCAGATGCATTCGCGTGGATTTCTCCCACCTTGTATTTGCCCAGCACTTTGCACAACATGGTCCTGGGCCACAACCAAGGCAAGCGACAGTAGATATATAACATATATGACAGGAGCACAGCAGACTTTTATGCTGGACCAGTTTCAAAGTTTACACCACACATTTACTTTCCATGTCCAGAAAACTTTTTGAATGTGTCTTTGCCGGCTTTCAGCACTTCTGCTGACCACCTCCTTACTGGCCATAAAAGAAACCTCATGTTCAATGGACTTTAGCATGGTCCTGGACAGCTGGTGACGATATACCCCTGCTCTATGATACACTTTACCTACCACCGGCAAACATAAGATCCAAGCAGTAACGCTGCACTCTGTGGATTAAAGCATTTTAATCCCTTCATTAACACAGCGCACTCACGTGTTACAGAAATCCCGTAACACGTCCTGCCGAGGAGAGACCTATCTATTCAGCACTCAGAAAGACACAAACTACAGGTATTTAAAGTTTTCCCCTGATAGTTAATCACTTCGTCGAACAATTTTAAGCGTTATATCACAAAAGAAGTACTCAGTGCTTCGCGGAGTGGGCCCGTTGGGAGGGGAGTCTGCGGGTGGCCGTTGGGACCCGTTCGGCTGCTCAGATACCCGCGGACCCCCCGACGGCCCACTCCAGGACAGCGAACACCGAATATCAAGCCTCACCCTCCCCGGGACCCCTTCCCCCGCCACCTCTCACCTGCAGCCCACGGAACAGCAGCGGCACCGGCGGGGCAGCGGCTGAGGGCCGGGGCCAGTCGCTCCGCCTAATCCCGCCTCCTCTTGAGGTGTCTCTGGGGCCCGCAGAGCCTCCCCAGCGCGGTGAGGGCGGGACGCGCGCGCTGCGGCAGCGCCCCTCCTGCCCCCTGGCGGGTGGCGGGACGGCCGCCGGCCCCCCTCAGGGGCGGCCATGAGGGACGGGGGTCTCCGACGCGCACACAAGCGGCTGGTATCGCCTCAGCCTCGCCTCTGACGATGGATTTTTGGCAGCAACACATGAAGGGGAACCCCTCTGTTGTGCTCCCCCTGGAGAGCCCCCAGGCAGGGTCTACAGCACCCCGTCCCTCACAGGTTGCAAGGGTGTCCGCGTCCCCCCATGCAGTTCACACGAGTAACTAACAATCGGCATCCAAGCTGTAAAGCTGAGGAAACAATCTTCTTACTGAAAACTTAGGAATAAGTTTAAGAAATAAAAGGTTGATTAAGAGATACAAAGGTTTATAGCCAGCTGTCAAAAACCCGGCCACTGTTGTGGTGCTTTTGGCATGGCTCCGAGCTTACCTCAGGCAAGCTACACCCGCTGAGGAGGGACCTGACCCTCACAGGCCAGCTAATGGCACCAGCTTCCCATCCCCCCGTTTACTTAGTTCTTTTTCACCCTCTCAGTGTGTTTTAGGTGAGTCTCCAAGATGTGGCAATGATTCCTCAGTGTATTGAGCCTTGAACATCTGGCCACTAATGCAGACCAAGCCCAGTTCCACCACGCTTAAGTCCTACACAAACCTCACTGTAGGCAGTAGAAACACTGGTTTCTGTGGCGTTTTGGATCAAGTTTATCTGGGGGGTGTTAGTCACCAGTGACCACACACAGCCCGTGGCAGGCAGGTGTGTGCTGGCTACCAGCAGCTACAACCATGTGTTAGTCATCCACGGCCCTACCATGGCTGCAATCATAGGTTAGTAACTAAATACAACCGTTTTTGTTTGTGCACCGCTAGCCAGCTGGTGTTTTCCACACTCTAAGGCAGAGCTATGTGCTTGAATTGATCTTCTTGGGGGGAGCTGCACTTCGGTGCATGCACCACAAGCACGACAGCTTCATTTGACTCTAAGCTCCTGTTTGAATACAGTGGGCAGACAGGAAACATACTGAGACTGCCCAGCCACTAGAATGCTCTTGGGCTGTTAGGAATAGGAATCTCAAAAAAGAATTTCAATCAAGTCTCAGCACTCTGGGACAAATACATAAGGAAAACAGAGAAGAAGCAGTTACATACCTGAGGTACAGGACTGGGCAGCAAGTGATCTGGACTCTGCTCCTCTGTTCCCTGTCCTGCAACACTTTCATGCGCAGTCCTGAGCATGTTACTTAATGTTACCTAGGTCTTGCCATTCCTGTTTTGCACAGTGTATCTGAAAAGAACTAGGAAATTATTGGAACATTCAGATGGAAGCAGTGCATAGGATATTCAGACTATTTCTTAGAGAAGAAGAGAAAAAGGATTGTTCAGTAAAATGATTGTTACAAGAATTCCTTGTCTTCACTGAAAGTTGGATTAGGTAACAAGATTTAATAACTGCAGGAAATGGAAAATGCACTGTTCTACTGAGATCATAAATGGAGTCATTTCAGAACAGATGGACTCCATTTACTACTTCATCAAAGATTTGTGGACCTTCCGAGTACACAGATTGCTTAACATCATTTCTGTATACCCGCAGATATTTGCTATCCCAGAGTAAGATCTAAAATTCCTGCATGATTCAATGCAACTGACATTGTAGGGATTTTTAATGGCAGCAGTTCCAGAACACTCCAAGTGCTCTATGTACCCTGTTGTGCAGATTACTCTTAAACTACTGGTAATTATTGTAACAGTTTTAGGAAAATGGATATAAAAGGAAAAAAGCAAAATATGGAGATTAATATCCATTTAATTGGCACATGCTACGTATAGACTTTCCCTTTTGTTTTTCTGGTGCTAATTTTTGTCTCAACTGCCATGCAGCTGGAGTCAGGGCTGTTTTTCACAACGTAGATGCTACTACCCCTTGCTGGAGAGCTCTGACATTGCTGGAAGCCCTGCTCAGTGCAACTGCCCAAGTGTAAGGTTCTGTTCTGGGTGAGAAGATGTGATGACAATTTGTCATTTTAATAGCTTATCTTTTTGAACCTACAGATTGATTTAAAACCAGTTTCCTTTGTGTATGTGGTAGCTGCAAATGTCTGATTTTGTGAAAATGTAGCTCTTTATCAAACGTCCATCTGAAATTATGTTGTCCAAATTAGAATGCAGCATCCCTAGGGTTTTATCTGCCTTTGTCTTCTATGAGAGTGTTCTTCATAGACAAGCAAGAATTATTATTTTTGAGCTCTTGCTTAGAAAAAAGTCCAGCAATGACACACATATATACAATGATACATACAGATCAAATGTGTAAAACCAGAGTATTAAACACACAAATCTAATCCTCCCAAACATTGAACTGGGTAACTATATCATAAATAATACTAGATTTTTATTTAAAATAAAACGCTACACATTAGCTGATAAAGATCTAATGAAATAAAATATGTACTATTTTCCAATTTTCCATTTAAATTATTTGTAGCTATGGTATTTATACCAAACTTACTTGCAGTGTCATTTACAAACAGAGTTACAGAGCATTACAGAAATCTGTTTTGTACATTTCAGATGTGTGCTTCAAGTACCCGCTACCATGAATCATTATGAAACAGGGAAAACCCACTAATTTTAAAATAAGCAGAAATAGAAAAGCATAGTAATTGTCAAGATTAGTTCTCATGTGGGGGTTACATTTTCCTCTTAATAAGTCATTGTGGGTCAAATCTGCCTTCAGTATATGCATGCTTGTACTATTCACAGTAGTTACAGGGATAACAGTTCCTTCTAAACCATTTTGTTTGCAAAATGGTTGAATAGTCAGCTTTGCAGTGGCTCCCATAAATGAGCCAGCTAGGACCCAGAGGATGGTTGCTGAACAAATAAGTATGTGACAAAAGCAAATCAGAAATATAACCTCAGAAAATATTCTTTTAAATCATTGGGAATAATTTGAAAAATAATATACAGTAGACTGTTTTATGGGTTAGACATAATATAATTCTAAGTGGCATAATAATGTTAAATAGTATTTTTAAAATTAGCTGGTGCACTTTAAAGTATATTCACTCCTTTCAAATATTCCTTTGACATCCTGCAATACTGCAGCAGTTAGCATTTAGGAAAGCATGTTTTACCATGCTGCCTTTTTGCAGTCGCTCATATCCAGAAACAATGACCAGGACAATCTTAACTTTCGTTTTTCTTCACTAGCTTTGTGATTCTGATTGAGAGCCAGGAGTAAATGTTGTCTTTGATGAATGCTACAGTAGAAAGTATTTACAACAACATTTTTTTTTTTTTTGGATGAGATTTAGCATCTATTTACCAGTGTGCATGCGCACTCACATTACTCTCTTTGGCCACTGATCAATTTAGAGAATGAGATAAATAACTTCAGTAAAATATTTGCTATTTCCTGTAAATTTATGAGAACAAAGATCTCTAATAATAGAACAATCCCAAAGTGCTAGGAACTACAGGCTTAGGGAGGATGCAATATGAAATTATTTTGAGCTACCACCCTCATTTACAGGACAATATTAGAATCAATTGCTGAACACCATTAAGTTTATGCTATTAAATGCAGGAGTTTTATACTGCAGCCAGATTAAAGAGAAGGTAGAATTTCACTGCTGTTACAGTTTGCATTTCTAGGCCTTCAGATCAATTGAACAAAGTTTTGGGTATCATTTGCTGCTTTTCTGTAAGTAAAGCAATAAACCCTATACATGTTTCTTTAGGGAAATGAAAAGCCATTCAGGTCTCTTGTCTTATTGTTACTTCTTTAAAAGTTGTCCAAGAGTCTAACTGACTTGGAATGCTGATCATATTTTCTAGCATTCCAGATCTTGTGGAAGCCAGTGGGACTTAATTCCACAACAGTAATTTATCCAAAGAAAATTTCAAGCCCAGTGCAAACTCACAGCATTGTTGAAGTATAGAAATGAGGATAAGTACCAATAGTCCAAAAAAAGTATGTGACTGAGAAGCTAGCAGGCCTTTTTCTAGAGAAAATGAAGGATTTAGGAATTCTAATCCCACTGCATGCAGCTCTGCAGCCAAGGCCAGGAGACTGTGTTTGACTTCTTGGATTAAGAATCGGAAATATATCTCTAGCTGCTCTCCTGCTCGTGCTTAAAATTCTTTCTCCAGAGTGAGAACATGCAGTATGCCTTGAAAAATCAGTGCCTGGCTAATCACTTAGGCCTTCCACCTGTAGTTGGAGGTGCAATTTGGACTGCACTAGGGGCTACTGCAGTCTGTTAGAAACAGATCGGATTTGTTTCCAAGTCATTCTGCATACTCAAGTTGACCTGTATTAAAGCAGAACATTTTCTCCCATAAATGAAATTATTCTCCACAAGGCTGAGTGACAGAAGACATGGTCTTCTGAAGACCTGTGACTTCCTAGAAAGCTGTTAGATGGTCTTCTGAAGGGGTCACTGTTTCTTTTCGTTAATTGGCAAATTGCACAAGGGAAGAAAATAAATGAAACGAAGGCCACTTCCCTGTCAGGTACCATTACACTGCAGGTGGAGTTTGTAACAAAATGGGAGACCTTATTGATTTAAAGAACATGAAAAAGAACAGACTGTGTTATTTTCACAGTAAATGATGAAACTATTTAACTAACTGTTTTCAATTTGCACTTCCAATATCTTTGTGCTAGTAGCCAGGAGGGCATATTGGAAAGAAAAGAAGAATACTTTGGAAAAATCAGTATGAAAAAAATGGACTATGTATATTATTAGTGAAGGACACTCTTATATAAATTGGAATAAAATTTTAGAACAGAAGGTTCTTACAGATTCTGCTAGAAAATATGGATTTACAAAAAAAAAAAAAAAAGAAAAAATAATTCTGTTACAAAGCAATTTTCAAAGTGTACAGACAAACTTTATTTGGTCAAGTCAACGCAGTCCTATTATATTGAAGTCAATGGAGTAAAAATTACTTACATTACCTAAGGATCTAGCCTTTCCTATTAACTTAAGGAAGCTCAAGGAAGTACCTGAATTCTTGAAGATTAATTTATTTAGATTGCAATGGTGATTTAAAAGAAACAATACAGAGCAAGAACATAGTCTTCCCTTTATTTTCCCTTATGCTGAGAAATGGAATGTGTTTTCTTCCAAGTAGCTGGGATTTTCAAATAAACCACTATAACAACAACCCCAAAACTGAGTGGGACCAAGATGAAAAACCCTTTAATTTCTTACTATTCTGGTATCACAATGCTCTGCTGCAGCAGTGATGGATGGTGTCATTTAACTGCTCACAAGACCAATATCAAAAGCTACCCTGGTACCACCGGACATCATGAAGCTACTAAATATAGGATAAGGAGATTTTAAGAGTCTGTCTTGCCCCAGCAGATCAAACAGTGGACAACTGGTTATCTATCTCATGAAGGCAAACATGTTCGAGTCACTGCAACCCGTCCCTGGTGGGGTCTGTGGTACTGGAAGTCGTTCCCCATTGACCAGGAGCTGGAGGAAGGACTTTGAGCACTACCTTCTCCTTCATGCACCCTCCTCCAGGAAACCACCACCTGCGCACAGTCACTCTGTGGGTTAGTAGAGTTTCCAACATTGTAGCTGTGGTTAATTGTCTCCTAAACAAACCTGGAGTGAGCACAAGTCACTGTTAAGAGGTGGCCTGTAACTCAGCAAGATGTCTGCGTAGTTCTAGTTGTTCTGCTGATAATAAGTATAAGCATTTGCTTTTGCCTTTAAAAAGCTAAAAGTTTTTGAAGCTCTGAAATCAAGAGATTGAGAAAATACAGAAGAAAAAATGGTAAATTGATCTCACTAAAATCAGTGGGAAAACTCCATGTAAATTCAAGAGAACCGGGATTTTGGTGGTAAATATTAAGAGTAAGGCAAATAAGTAACCTCAAAATTGTAACAGCGAAGGTTTCTCTCCTTCACAATAAAATCTAAGAATTTTTAATGATATAGTAACATTGAGTTCATACTCCATCTTCACTATTCATACATCACATTATTAACTCAAATCAGCTGGGAAGTGATTAATCACAGGACAAACATTGTCTAAGGCCTTAACATGTCCCCATGACAGTGGGCTGTACTGGTATTTTTCTGATAAAACTTCCAGGTGGATAGACTACAGAACAGGGGACAAACTTAGCTACCTTCTAACATGATTGTTTTAAAAAAAAAAACCAGATACTTGCTGTGCTTAAACAGTAATCCATCCAGCTCATAAAATTAAGTCTTCACCGATAACAGCTTCCAGCTCAGGCTACAGGAGAGGTGTGACTGCCTGTGCATGCCAGGTGAGGCACAAAGATAGGAAAATGTATCAAAATTTAGCCAGTGATGAGGATGCAAAACAAGAAATGAAAATAAATAACTTTCCAATAATGACATCAGAAAAGTAAACATCAATTGTTAATTGTAGTTTTCTGTCCTAAGCATCACCAGAACATTCAGACCGTCCCAAAACACAAGTACAGTAATTAAGAGTTCACAACTACTGGCTTTTGGGGACAGATTTTTATGTGTAAGTGTTGAGAACTAGAAAAAAGTACCTAATACAGAAACTATAGAACTACCTTTATTTTATGCCTTGTTACTGTACTCTATTGCTTTTACTTCAAAAATACTCCTCTACAACCACCACTGTAATCTAAAATATTGCTTTATTCAGTAGAAGTGCAGTAATGTCATTTGAATATTTAGGGGTTGATTTAGTTGTTTTTTTTCAATCAGACTACCCATGCATGGTGAAGTTCCCAAACCAGCACTCTTTGTAACTGCCAAAGTTAGATTCCTTCCCATTTATGTTAATGCTTCAGCTTCCAGATTCCCAAGTTCTGTGTTTGTCTACTCTCCAAGAAGTTTGTTCTGGTTTTGATAGGCCATCATGTGACTTTGCTCTGAAGTACTTAGAAGTACTTAGCTGATAAATGCATTTCTGTAAAGCACCCTGTGTACGGAAGCAGTCCCAAGGGAGCAAGAGCTGGCCATGTTGGTCTCTGGCCCCATTTGATGGAAGAGGTGAAGGCCACCTGCCTGAGCAGCCAGAGGTGCCAGGACAACCCACTGCACTGGTTCCTGATCTAGTAGCTAATACCACTCTTACCACCTTGGCTTTTGTCCCTATTAATAGTGCTTAAATATTTTTTGTAAGCAATAAAATCCAGTTTTCTCAGCTATATCCTTAGAGTAGTGGGATACTGTGGGATGTAGGATGCACACTTGCAGGCAGTAGCTCAGCAGCATCAGTTAAGCTACTACAACTTGAAGGTGCTCCTGTCTGCATACAAACAAAATTATAAAACAGGAAGCTTCAAACTACTTTCCATAGTTGGAGTATGTGGCTTAGACACTGCACAAAGCAATTCAGAAGATGGCACCCATACCAGCTCAGGGATACTTGAAGTTTTCAGCAATTAGCTTTATTACGTTACTTTGATGGATAAAAGTTGGTATCACAACACAGATTTAGTAAGACACACTTTGAGGTGAATAAAGGTCTTACAGAAGACGTAACATTTTACAAGTCATTCCTCCCTTGCACTGTCAAAAACTTTGAGAAGGAAAAGCAAACACACTAGCACTGAAGGAAGACAATATGAAAGATTTATAGCTGCTGTTGGGTGGGGCATTGATTTTTCTGACTGAACGGTCTTTTCACAGTTACTGATTACCAGGCAACCACAAGGGAGTTTGAGTCAAGACCCACTACAGTGAAGCAGAAACTGGAGAAAAAAACCCCAACAACACAGCTTTAGTCAGTCCCTTACTAAGTCTAAGAATGAACATCAGTTTTGTTTGGAAATAGGCTACACGAGGAGGGAAATGCAAACAGCAACTATTAAGGCGTATTGCACTTAAACCACATTATACTGTTTTTGTAAGAAAAATGTATCATCATACTCCTGGTGCTACAATCTGTTGTACATGCACCAGTAAGGTGGATTTACTTTGGGTTTTTTCAGAAATGGAAGCTTTAAGTTGAGAATAGATATTGTTGTGTTACAATGCCAGGTGGCATAAAAAAGCAATTTGAACCAGGTTTATTTTCAGATTTCAGCGTCACCAAATCTGGTTCAGTGAATGAACTTTAGACCTGGGAAAATGCAGCTGAGAGCACAGATTACTTTCTCTAGTAGCTATTCAGAAACACTTGATTGCTTAATATTTCAGCTCAAGAGTCAAACACTGCTTCATACATAAGCAAAAAGTTTTATTTACCTGTATGAGAGCATTTCTTTCTTTCTAAACAAGCAAAACACTCACCACTCTGCACACACAGTTCCTCAGACTTCCTCTATCACCACATAAAAAGCATTCCTTACAAGCCAGCTCTCGTACTCAGCCAAGTGGTTTCTTCCTCAGGTGTTTTGTACTACGGGAAATTAGCATTTCATTATACAGAAGGACTTCGGGGGGGGGGCTGGGCGAGAGGGGGAAATTAGGAAAAAATCAGCCCAGCATCCAAAACATCACATGGATTTGCACAGAAACTAGCTTCAAATATGGCTGTATGGGGCTACAGGGACGTATTTTTACTTCAGCCAACTCAGATCATGAGGTTTGTTTTTTCTTTAAAAAGCAGCTGTAGCAGCATGAAATATTAAGTGTTATCAATCTCCATCTCTTTTGTGCTTCACTATAGCCCTTTGGCCTAGATTTGATAAATGACATACTTGCCACCAAATCTCTGGGCCACAGAAAATAAAGAGTAGCCTCAGAGTTAAAAAAGGATCAGAAGACTCAATTCATCAAGCTTAAGATATCAAGAGCTATCAAGGGTTAAAAGAACATCTTTTGAAGGACTCCTAGCAGGAGAGAGCAGAAAAAACAGACATACCAGAATCAGTCTAATTGTCTACAAACAACTGCTTTTTAAACCTGGGGCAGAATGTAGAAACCTTCACATACTTAGATAGTGAGCAGGCTCACTGCTCTGGTCATTCTGTATCTCATAAGAAGTAATGTCAGAGCAAGTTGGCAAGTTGGCTCATCATAAGACCTGCAGCACCTCATTGTTTGTGCACCCTGGAAGGCAGAAAGACGGTGTTCCTCCAAAGGGATTTTATGCTGAAGTTCTCTAAGATTTCTTCATCTTCCCTTACTTATGTGTATACGTAAGTGATTTTCAGGATTCCATCAGCTTTTACCAATTAATTTACAAAAACAACAACAAAAAAAGATCCACATTCCTTCCCGCCCCCCCCCCCCCCCCCCCCATACATATCCAAGTTCCCTACTGGTTGCACTGCTACAGGAAGGAGCAAATTAGAATAAGCAGTTTTTAAGCTGGCGACTGCCAAGAGAGGCCTACTGAATTGTACAGTCAAGGTGTCTGCCAACGGAGCTGAACTTCTGTTACATGTTTTTGGAGTCCACAAATTGGTAAAATGGTCATGGCGAGGAAATCAGTAAACAGACCAAGAATTAAAATCAAAGCTGTTCAAAACTGACTAATCTTGAGTAATCAAAATGAAGATTAATTTGGTCTAGCACTACCATGCTCAAATGCACAAGTAACAGCCACCTTCTGGCTCTTGTATTCTTATTTCCTTTTCAAGTGGATACCTGACACAAACTTTGGGCTTGTAAAGACTAATTAAGGCCATCTGAATTTTAATTCTTGTGTTAGAGCATTGTCCATTAAGTAACCTGCAAAGGATTCTTGGTATTGGGTAAGTTCTCTGTGATCACCACTAACATCCTAATAACCAACCTTTGAAAATTAATTAGGCTCAGAGCAAATTACTATGGGGAACAGCTGAGTAACTTTGGCACAGCAAAACCTACAACTGTGAGGTAATTTAGCACCATGAGAACTGCAAAGCTGTTTTCGACTTATACATGAAACCATGAGTATGTATATGTCAACTGATGGTAAATGACTCATGGAAATACAGGCAAGACACATTTACATTTAAGTCACTGCACCTGGAAAACATTTTTGAGGAAAATTTGTGGAAACACTACAAATTAGCTAGAAAACTAAGCTCTCAAATTCTGCACTTTCAAGACAAACAGTTTCAAGACATGGTACACTTGATTCTTAAAAAACTTCTGCACCACTAAGCAAAAGAGTTGAGTTCTAGGAGTCAGCAGAATAAATAATCACTATGTTTTTCACTTCAACACTAATTAAATGTTCTTTTTTGTTACAGGCCCTATATAGGTAAATATATTCCCTTCCTGAATAAGTACATACTTTGTAATCTCCTATAGCTTTTACTCTTCAGGAAATAAAGTTGGAGTCACACATTCAGTTTTAACATCTATCATGAATTTTAACATCCATCAAGATGTTAAATGGCTGGCTTGCTTTTATTTGCAATGCATTTTCAAGATGACACTACTTTCCAGCCAGTGGCTCACATTATATTTAGGATGCACTCATGATGACTGCAGATGTAAAATGGGAAAGGTCCATTTTGAAAGTATGTAAGAGTTACCATCGGCCATTGGACTACTCTTTTCTTATTCTTCTATACTCTTATTATTCTATAATAAAACAAGTTTATTATAAACATTAAGAATCTGAGCTGTAAGTTCTGAGGAAGCTGCACAGAAAATGGAGGTTAGTAAACAGAATTATGTCACATCTCACAAACAGGAAGGTTTCCTTTCATTGCAGCTTCTTTTCTGCTACAAGGTAGAAGATGGATAAAAAATAATATACATATATCTTTTAACTTATAAACACCATCTGAACTATTATTTAAGGAAAAAACACCTTTAACAAATCAAACTAATGTCAAAAAGCAAGACATATAAAGATTTAAGCTTATTTATCTATTTCAGACAGTCTTTGGTAGAGTAGCAGTGGCAAGACTACACATGTAGCCTGCTCTTTCCACACACAGTGCTGTGAAGGAAAAACAGGTTAAGTGTCAAGAATGGTGATAAACTGCAGTAATTAGATTAAACATTTATTTTTCATATATTCACAAAATCTTCACAAAAGTATTGAAACTCAAAAAGGAATTAGACTGGAGTCAAATACAGAGATGAAATGTACAAGACAAATGAGCAGGCAAACTAAAAGGTCTTGAAAGTATTTTACTTCAGATTGAAAAACGAACAGTTCAACTGTTCTGTTTAAATAAAGATTTGCAAGATATACAGTATTTTATGAATACAATGCTGGTCACTTGAGGCAGTGTAAAATACCTCAATTTTTCCTTCATGCTTTTTTTTTTTCTTTTTTTTTCTTTTTTTTTTTTCTTTTAGAAAGATACTGTTTACCAAAAAGAAACTTGAGCAGTCCAGGAAAAGCTATTTTCCATTAAATTTATGAAAACCATAAATTGAGGCAAACCTAAGATTCCCAATGGAATCAAGATTATCTTCCCGCTACCACCACCTTAAAATTATCACATGCTTATTGGAACTAGTATCTGCACCCTAAGAGTACATTTGCTTTCAACGATGAGGGTGATTCTTTTAAAAACACTTCAGTGTGGTAAATGCGATACAGATCTTTGCAAGTATTAAGTTTCGGAACAGTTTTGCTAATAGCAGCTAACAATACTGGATTAATATAATTTATAAATAATTGTTCCCTAAGTGGTGAACATAGGTCTACACATTCACAAGAATCTAAACCAAAATAAATACTGTGATTATGTGTAATGTGGTACAACTTCTACTAGTTCCTATAAAACAAAAGGTCAACATCTGGTGGATAAAATTATCTGATCAAATTAAAATATGAATCTAAAAATTAAAAAAAAACCAACCATTGTCAAATTAACATCACTTAAGCTTAGTGTTTGAGTAAATGTTATGACTTTCCTATTTTTTTGAATTTTCCTTTTTGAAGTAAAAAAAAATTCCTTTTTTAAGTAAGACACTTTAACATATTGAAAATGTTTATTAATTTAAGTGATGACATCGGTTCTGGTCTTATTTTAGCATTACTTTACTTTAAAATCACTGCACTCATTAGTGCCCATTAAAGGTCAGGTTGGCCTGTAGTATTCTGTAAATGTGTATTAAAAAAAGTTTCTAAAAGCTAAGAGTACGTTTTATGAAAGCATCATCTCCAGAACAGCTGCATTAAATAACAGCCACGTATGCCAACTGCAGACCTTCCTCTTTAAAGAATTATGTAAAAGTAAATGCCACTTAACTTCCCTGCACTTAAGTGTCCCAGCTCCTGTCCCAGGCTATGCCTGTGTGTGAGGGTAATTACACATTTCATTTGCATTCATGGCATCAGAGTTATTGCAACCTTTATGTGTAATGCAACTGAACCGGACAAACACAGAACTGAAATTAAATGATAGCTAGCCCAACAAGAACTACTATGAGATATGAAAAGTTTGGGTCTTTAAGGCAGTACAAAATATATTTTATTATTTGAAGTCATTTTGGCTTTTTAAATAATTAAGTGTAAATATAAAAATGCCTAAGAGGGGAGTGAGAAAAAAATACTTTAATTGTGAAATTTACTTAAAGCTTCAACAGTTATCATCTCCTACAGGAATTAGCAAAAATATAAAAGACAAAAAAAACCCAGATCTGGAAGGGGGAGGGAAGGCACAAATAAAGAGGCATGGGATTAAAGCAGCCCAGGAATGCAAACGTCTGTAACAAATCTAGTTCTGTCATTTGTAGGGTTTTTTTTAATCAAACAAACAAAAATTAAATAAACAAATCACAATCAACAACCAAACAACCCCTCCCCCCAAGGGGCTTTATATTTCTTAAAAAAATGAAAGGGTTGGGGAGACATCACTAAAGGGAGGGAGAGAAGGATGCAACTATAAAATCCCATTGCCTGAAATGATGGCACTCTAGAAAACAAGGTGAAGGTTACTTCTCCAAGATGACAAGCTCAGTGTCTACACAAAGTACATGTACACTTTATGCAAATGCAAAACTTCATTTGCCACCATAAGCCTTTCTTGCAGAGAAACAGCTTTTGCAGATCAAATGTTCTATTAAATCTTTTAAATGGCAAGAAAAGAAATTCTGAGCAATAACTAGTAATGTCTCTTTATATGGATGTTAAAATGACATTTCAGATTATTTTCCAAACTAATCCTGAGAAAAATTCATGTTTACAATTTAAACAATAATATTATGTAAAAAGTATTAACAAATCCACTATTACAAATGTCAGTTTTCCTATATGGTCATCTATATATACACAATAAAATGGTAAGTATATGCAAAAATAATTAAAAAATCATGCACAAATTACTTTCACCTTTAAAGGCTGGGTTTCCCTCAAAATAAAATTTTTTGCTTTTTTTTTTCCTATTTTTTGTGTTTTATTTGTTTGTTACCACCCCCTAGACACACTGAGTACTACCTCTACAAGTCAGCATGAGCTGATGGGAAATACATTTATTTTACATTCAAGCTTTTATATCCTAAATGACCCTGTTGTAGCATATGACTTATCAAATGAGCAGCCTTTTCCTCTTTTTTTTGTGTTTTTCTTTTTAATTTTTTTCTTTTTTTTTTGTTTTTTTTTTTTTTGTTGTTTGTTTGTTTGTTGGTTTTTTTAACATTTTTTGCAGTGATCAGTCTTCATGATCCGTTCCGTGGCGAGCTGGGAAAAAAATGCAGTTGCTAATCAATGTCTGAACAGTCTGAAGCTCCGGAAAAGATTCAAGGAGTCACTATCAAACTATCCTGTAGCATGAGATCATTGCACACAGAAGAACAGTCATAAAATAGGCAACTATCTACAAAGGTCTGAAAGGGCCGCATCCCTCTTGTGTTTCCTCTTTTTGCCGTGGAAGAATGGATGGTGTGATTTGCTGCCTTGATGTTGCTTGTTTGTGACTGAGGTACTGTGGCTTGAGTTTGTTGGACCTTGGAAGCCTTTGTTAGAAGAGCGAAATAACCGTGCAGATCCATGCTGTGAAAGAAAGATAACATGGTGAATCAGTGTTAAAAGGAAATAAAGCATGGCAACTACACAACCCTATTTCGGGATAATGAGGACTTTAACTCATGAAATCATTACACTTGAAACAACTCATACAGCAAAAGAAGCCAGGCCATTGCTTAGACAGCAGCACAGTGTCATGAATCTTTCACTTTAGTGGCTGCACACAGATGTTCATCCCTAGACCCACCACCACACTGGTCAAGAGAGGAGAGCAGAGCAATTCAAATTGTGAAAAGGACAGAATTGTTTTATTGCTCCCATTTTGCAACTATCAAAAAGTGTTTCACAGAAGCAAAAAACCACAATCCAAGGTGACAGATGAAAAATGCTGAAATCTCATCTTCTGTACAAAATTAAGACAAGAATCTTTTAGGGCCAGGACTAACTTTATATCACATCTTTTTACATATGTAGAGTATCTCTGACAGTGCATTTTCACATTCCAGCACCAGAACTAGCTCTGTGTAGCCACACACACATTCATGGTATATCCAAAGCCAGTTTGTAAACTCAGTACTAGCTAGAGATAGACTGTCAGCAAGCAGGAGGAAAGTTTCCAGCATTACTTTTCAAGAGCAATATTCCAGACGATTCCAGACTATGTTCCATGTATTAAAGAAGTCCTAAATATTGAAAAAAGTATAAAAATTTAAACTGCATATATCCCAAGTATATTCTATATAGAGGCATATAATATTTCTAGATTGCTGACTTGTAACTCCTCAAAATGAGAAATCCTTTAAATGCATAAACTCTGGTAGTTCTCATTGTAAAGATATTTGTCTTTAGGGGCAAACAAGAGGGATTTTCATGTATCAGCAAGAAATCTTCATCTCCCTTAATGAAAAACAGTTCAGCAAGTACCAACAGCTAACAGAGCTGCCAGTCATAGTTCATAACATATAATTTTACTAACTGTTTTTCACTAAGTATAGTCAAGTCTCTTTAGTTTTCAAATTCTGCAGTCAAGACTGGACTGATGTGCTTTCTGCACAAAAGGAAATGGGTACAGCACAGCTGTATACTGCTGGCAACTACAGGTTTCCCAAAATAAAGTCAAATCTGATTTCATCTGGTTCAAGGCTGGGAAAGCCACTGTTGCAAACTCCTCTGTGTAAGCTAAACAGAGAACCAGGTGATTTTAGATACAATCAGTGCTCAAAGCTTTTTAATGGGGTGATGGGGAGGTGAAAAACACAGTGTTTCCTTTCAAGAACAAGCTACTCTTCCATGAAGGACGTGTACTGTTCAATGATTTATACAGTTGTTTCCAAAGGTTTCACAAACCTGAGATTTGTTCGTGTTGCTGGAAGTATTGGCTGTTTGGCTATTTTGTGTTTTCCCACTTGACTGGGAGGATTCCAGTGACACTTCTTGTGACCCCACTCTGTTTGTGGCAGACTGGCGGCAACTCAACTGTTTAGAGGTTTTGCAAGGTGTTCCATCAGAATCCTTCAGGAAAATGTAAAGTATTAGTGATGTTTTTAAGTGAGTTTTTCTATTAGTAAGTTTTCCCATAAAAATAAAGCTAGCAGTGAACAAAACTTCACATGTGTTTATTTTATTATAAATTAAAATTCTTTCAATCCAGAATTCTTATAGAGTAAAATGGACAGATTTAAAAATGTACTGATGCATGATTCTGATTTTAGGATTTAGCTTTTTTTTTTTTTTTTAACAGAATTCCCAAACACTTTAAAGGTTTTGTTTTGGGTTTTTTTTTTTTTCAGCATATGGTTTAGGACTACCAGTCTTGGTTTTCTTAAACACAGTTTTTCCAGAGAAAAGAGGGCTATAGTAACTCTGTATATACTGTATTCACTTTCTATGTGCTGTGGCAAAACCACGATGCAACTTAACATGCGTAGAAATTACATAGGAGGTAACACCTTATGCAAGTTAGGATTCTGGATGTCATAACTAACTGGGATTCTAAACTTACAAATGTATTCTGTGGAAGTACAGGTCAGGAAAAAAAAACCAAACCTACAGAAACTGAAAAAAAACCCCCTGAAATCAGAAAACCACCAGTACTTACTACATCACTAGAGCTGGACAATGTAGAGGATGATGATGATAAAGGACCTGATGAAGAATTTGAAGAATGTTTACTAAGTGTTTCTGAAGTTTTATTTCTAGGTTTTGACAGTGCTTCATTCTCTTCAGCAAGATTATTGTTGCACTTGTCTAGCTGCTGAGTATCTACTATCAAGGTTACTCCATTACCTATTAAAAACAAAACAGAAGCATCACCACACAATAACTGCTAAAATATGATGCTTTTCTTTAAAAAAAAAAAAAATCCCTTCAGGTATTATATATCTATAATATCCAGCAGGACATGTACAGACATCTGCACACATGCATACTTGTAATACATGCAGATGCATGTGTATTTGTGTGTATGTACTGCATGCAGCAAGCCAACAACTCGCAGAAGGTGTGGTGGTTTCCCAAGATCCATTCATGTACGCTATGAAAACCAGCAAGCACTACCTACAGTTGAAGCTGGAAATCAAGGGAGCCAAGACACGGAAGAAGGTAGTAACAAAGTTCAGATGTGCTGCTTAATGAGACTGATCCACAACACACTTCAACAGCACTCAAATAGGTAGGTTTAAATTCCATTCCTATGACCCCAACACTCAGCAGCTCCCATTTGATTTCTGCTGGAGCTGCTAGGATCATAAGAACTTCAAATGAAGTGTGGTTGCTTTGCATGATACCCTACCCTGAAAATACGAGACACACAACTCTCATATCTCACTAACTTCTATCTTAATTTAAAAAGGAATCAGAACTTAAACCTAAACTAAATCTACAAGATGATCACTGTAACTGCCACCATTATTTTCCTGATACAGGGTTATTTTATTAATGTTTTATCTCACATAAGACTCCCAGGAGTTACCTCTGATTTACATAGCATACATTTGCTAGTGAAGACGTGTTTGCATGCAGAGGTTAACACATAGATCGTATCAGGTAGACAAGCATTACTCTGTAGCTTGTGGAACTGAACAAGGGTTGGCTGCTATGACCAGGTTGTGTGGCAGTGCCACAAGGGTCTGCAAACTGATAAAACACAAGTGCTCCAGGAGCACATTCAATTTTACAAGGACAGTGAGGGAAATCACGAACAAAAGCTTTAAAAATAAACAAAATCCCATCCTAAGGACTTGGTAGTTGCATCATCTTCTCTCTTTAACCCCTAACAAGAGAATACTTCTAGAAGGCAACATTCTAAAATTAACTGGAGAGTATTAGTATTAATTTTAATTTGAAAACTTTCAGACAGCAGATACACCTACACCGAAAGAGGCTGGCAACTGGCTGGTGAAATCAGAAGGTGGGCAATGAAAATAAAGACGATTTTAAAGGACATTATCAGCAAGTCCTTCAGCTAGACCTTATGTGTTTCCATTTGTTAGTAAAAAGAATCATGATGGATATTTCAGGATTTTCCTGTTTAAAAGACTGATTCCACTTATGTGGCCAATCCTGGTTTAAATATTGCTTCCATACACATACAGTATGTTAAGCTTTAAAATGAGAAAGAGTAACAGAGGGTAAAGATTTAGATTTAAGCCAGGGTTCCCAGTAAGTCTTTTAAAAAACCCTGTCAACCTTTAAAGGACAAAGGAATTGTGACAGTAATGAGGCGTAATTTAAATTGTAAGTTTTTCAGAAGTCTCCTATTGCAACCCCAGCAATCTTTACAGACTTCTATGCTGGCCACATCTACTGAAGCAGAATAAAGATAGACACGGCATGGCCTTTTTACTCTTGCACAAACCTACATCTTCTGAATCAGAACAAAACCGAAAGCAAAAAAGTGTATTCATATTAAGACACATGCACTGCCTTATATGAGGCAAAAGCAACAACAGAATCTGATCAAAGCATGCAGGATGCTTCCCAGTATCAGCCATGCTTAGTCAAAACTCACCGTTACATGAAGACTCTGTCCTGCTTTGCATTCCCCACTGCTTTGATATCCAGTCTCTGTATGTGGCCACCTCTTGCGTTACTCTAATTATTCTACCTAGAATACTGTAAATGAGGGGAAAAAAAACCAAAACAAAACCATCAGCACAATTTTTAGACACACAGAAATATAAGCAATTAACGACCGAGATTCAGACTCATAAAATTTACCTTTCCGTTTCGTTGTTAGGATAATATTTAGCTATTGGGGAAACCGCATGGCTCAAAACAACATAGGCATAATCAAAAGCCTGTTTCACTTGCATGGCACCATAGGAGCTCCTCCCAACATCATTACCTTAAAGTAAGAATAGAATTAAATAAAAAAGTAAGATTGAAACTGCGGTTATCTCCTTTCAGACAGGAGACAAATTGCCTTTACGTCCCAACTCACTGCAGTTACCTCTTGTAGAATAGGATTAGTGGAACATAACTATCTGAAAGAGCTTAAAGACCTATAGAAATTTACATGCACAGAGCTTCAAAATGGCAGTTCTCTGGGTCAAAGTGCAATACATAAATAAAAAAATAAGCAAACATAAAATCCTGCACTGCTTATATTACACATGTAACAGGACTGCCCGGGATGACATTTTTGTAGATCAGGAATATGTTAACTCTCTTCTCTGAACAGGCCTTGACTCACCATTCCAGAAGCCACCCCACTGAAGCCAACAATCAACTTTAACGTAAAGGTAACTACAGAATGAAGCCACTATGCATTTATGTAGCACTGACTGCAGCACAGGCATGCTCTGTAACTTTTACTAGGAATATGTCTTAAAGAACACTTGTTTTCCACGTCCATCCTGTGTTCAAAGACATGAATGAGGTGTTTCTGTTTGGTTTTTGGTGGTCAGTCTACTATTCTTTAACTCCTCTGGATTAAACATTCCCCTGATTTTTTTTCTTAGTATGTTAAGTGTTGGTTTATGAGGATACCTGGCTGTAACGGATCTTCAATATACAGCATCGATGGCCTGTAGCCATCCAGCATGCTTTTTTGCACTTCATCCTTGGCGACGTAGGAGCCACCATCCTTTATTCGGATTCCAGTCTTCAGATAATTGAAGTGACGTCCATATAATTCAAAAAACTCTATTAAAAGAACACCATAGTTGGCATTCGGCATACAGGCATCTTCCCTGGGATGCAGCTATTAAGAAGAGAGAAAAAAAAATCGTTATCTTCAGACTTGAAGTTGCAAGTGTCTTTAAGTGCCTTTGCTTTGTCACAACAAGCATGTCTAAATACAGTAAAAAAAATAATAAAACCAGAATATATAAAACAAACTTGTCTAAGTACACTATTTTCCTTGATAAAGCAGTTTTAAATCTTTAAAACAAGATGCCACATAAACTTTCATAAACTAATTACCTCTTAAAAATAAGGCTGTCAAGTATTAGTGTTTTTGTATTTGAACTTTCAGTTCAGTAAGTGAACATCCAGCTCTAACAGCAGGGTTCTTGTAAAAAACAAATGTATTTGCACTTCACAGACTGGGATTTGCAATACAAATACAGGCATTAACATTCACAGCTATAGAAATTATCCCCTCTACTGTTAGGTGTGCAACCTGAAGGATTATGAACAAAACCCGTTCATAATTTTAACTGATAAAAAAACTGACTGCTTTTTTTGCAGAGCAAATGGAGACGCTATTAATCAGTATAAGAAAAAATTGGGGATGGGAGAGATTTTGGTTTCTGTCAAAAAGATAAGCCTGTGCTTTTCATTTGTTTTGTGCTCAGCGGGCAACTGCACTAGCACTCAGCAAACATCAAGCTCCAGCTGAAGGCTCAGAGTACAGACATACACATGTACACATGAAATTACACAACAGCATTCAATACAAGAAAAAGAACAAGGCTGATAAAGCCAGAACTCAGCTACTTAGTATTTCTACAATATTTTTCTCCCGCAGGCACAACAATATAGATTTAGCTCACGCATTTTGTTCTCTTAGACATAATAGAAAATTGTAAAACATGTTTATTTGGTATTGGCTTAAAAACCTAGGCAAGCTAGCAAAATTCTGCTACTAATTCGTTAAAGCACACCCAGGATGTTAGACCTGGAAAACAAGGGTTATAAAGGACAGCTGCATCTAACAGTAACCTGCTTGAACCAGCTTGCTCCAAATAAATCATACAATGGTCAAGTTATTTTACCAAGAATGCATGCCTGGTACTGATACATCAATGGCTGTTCCAAACACCTCTAATACCAAAAGTACCAGTATGGGAAAAAGAAGGCAGGTGGAATGTGTCTATTGTTAAACAAAAAGAGGGTGCAAAACCAGGATAGCGTAGATGATTAAACTGAAGGGTTGATCAAATTCTTTCTTAACGTTATATCCTTTTGCTCCAATGGCATCAACAAATTTCATTAAGCTTACCTGAAGGAAGCTGACAGCCATTAAAAAAAGACTATAAGAACCGATTCCCCCTGTAAATACTTCATTAAGGTCTCTCTGCAATAGGAACTGTTTCAATACTAAAACTAGATACGGTAACACAGGGTATTTCTGAAAGAGAAAAGCAAAGGTGTTAGGATACTGATGTATATATACAACTGCTACTAAGAAAGCATACTGAAGCTATCTGTTACATTACATCTCAAAGCTGAGTATAATTTTGATTTATCATTTTTAGTACTGGGGAGAAGCAAGTGCTCTGCCTGTGGTCACTACAAGTATTTTACCTCTTCAACTCTAGTAACAGACATTAGCAACAGAAAAAAGTTATGACTATTAATAAAATCAGAATGATTTTGTTAGATTATATGAATACATTTGATTTTCTCAAATAAAAGTGAAAAGGAAAGCAAAGGAAGAACTGTGGAGATAACTATGTCTGTAGCAAAACCTTCCTGATGCAACCAAGCTGATATCCCACAGTGGGCTGGAACTTCTGTCTTGCAAATCCATCAGATGCCCAGAATTCAAAACAGTTCTTCAAAATTACTACACCCAGATAACACTTTTGGAGGAGCCAAATACTTACCTTCGGGTAACTGGTCCTTCAATAGGTTTGTCAGCACGGATTTCCTTAGAGATGTGCATAAGCTGCACGTGTGGAGAACATGGACCTTTCGGGCAGCAGGGGAGGCTGGGACTATGCCTGCACTCTGAACACCCCCTCACAAGGTAGGGGAAAAAGAAGCTCAATAATATCACCTGTGTTAGCAACACAGAGCTAAGAAATTCTTTACTTTCAGGGAAGAGATGTGGATCATGGTATCTGTGATTGCAAAAGATTAAAGGGAAATCGGGAATTTCTCCAAGAACAAATCTGCACAAGTCTTACGGAGAGTACCAGAAGCCTTATTTAACTGAAGATCCCAAGATGAGTTTTTGAACCATTAAGAACTTAGAGCCACAAGCTGGGGTGTTGACTATACCTGTATATTCAGAGATGGGATTTTTCTTAGGAAACTGCAAACCCTTAATTAAATTAAGGATTCAGCCATCTCAAACTTCCCAAATAAAATGCATTAACAGAAATAAGCATTTCCAAGGGTAATGCTGAGCATGACACCTCCATTAGGTAATTCAAAGTAATGTGGGACAAAATAAGACCCAAGAGAATGCCCTGCAAGTGTTTCATAGAGAGATCCTCAAGAACACCACTACCAGTATGTGCCAGAGCTGAGTGCCACCTCTGCCCATGCATGGGCCACCCGTCACCCATGGTCAAAGCCAGTTCTGGTGTGGCGCAATGACATGGCCTTGGCTTGGGCTGCTGGAAAAACAGTCATGTGGAAACCCTCTTTGGGAATCCCTCCACCTCACTCATCCCTCCACCAGCTGCTTTTCAACTCTGCTCTTCCCCTGTTGTCTGCGTGAGCCATGCTGCTGTGGACTGATGCTGATCCTGACCTTAACGACTGACCTGGTGTCCTTAGCCTCAACCTCCTCACTGGAAAACTGTCTACCAGCCTGTGAGCTGACCCCAACTACTGTCACCAAACCTGCTCTGCTCCTCAGGTACCATGGGACTGCACCCCTGCCCCATGCCTGCCCAGCTGCCACTCACAGCTCCCACTCCCTCCTCAGGGGCACAGCCTGCTCTCATCATGCCCTGACCCAAGGCCAAAGGGTCTCTAATGAGTTGCAAATAACCCAGGCAAAAGGAACACACTAACACACTTCTCTTGTCAAGTACACAAAAACGCTTTCAAACTCTTAAGAGAAGACTACCTCCTCTCTTGAAATTAAGGGGCATGCAGGATATTTTGGGCAAGCAGATAGGGCCTTATGGACTTAGCTAAGAAGAAACGTATGTGCAGAATGTAACTGAAATACATCCCCTGTGTTGTGGCAGAAAAACAAATATAGATTGCCTGTCCACCAGAAGGCAATGCGACAGCTCACAGAACGTTAAAACTGAAGTCAGCTGCCAAGTTCCAGGTATGTATCCTAAGACAGAAAATTTGGGTATCTTTCCCTAACAAGGAGCTACATATCACAAAACTATCGGTCTTGACTTAGCAGCAAAAGGCTGGCCAACACCATCAACTTCTGTCCATCACAGAGACACTGAGAGAAGAGAGGTCTCTGGACCCATCCCACCCTCTTACTCTGAACATGGGTGCAAGAGACCTCATCAGCACAAGGTTTATGTATGAGCACACAGGTGAGACTACACAGACAAGAACTCAGACTACTGAAACTAAGGACAGAGGTTTTTCTCCTGTGTTCTTCTACAGGTTAAAGAAATAGATGCTGTAAGAAGCAAACTGAGCTACTTTCATACTTGCTTCTAATCATACATAAAGGAACTGAAGACTAACAAGTTGAAGGCTGTACATTCAACTCACCACCAACTGAAAATCCCCCCCTATTTAGAAGACTTCTTGTTACTCAATGACATTATTAAAGCAGATGTACATAATTTCTAACCCTTAAGACTGAAAGAGAAGTAATTGCTTTATTACTTCTGGTCCAGATTTATGGAGTTTTATGAAGGAGTTTTACATGTTCAACTACTGAAATACTTCTGATTCTCCTGCTGTCATTAGTTTCGTTAAAAAAAAACAAAGTTAGTAGTAGAACAGTAATATCTACACACTGAAGGAAGACTGAAATACACTTCAACTCCCTACACAGAATGTGAAAATCCAAGAGAAACTTTCTACTGCTTCTGTATTTGCTACAGTGTCCCTGTACAATAAATAGCAGAAGGGAAGGGAAATAGTGTAATGATCCTTCAAAACTTTAAATAAAAAAGCATATTAATGCTAATACAATGACCCCCTATACTAAACAAAAATAACTGTATCTACGATACATGTATTAGTGACTCCCTGAACAACAACTTACTAAATTTAACTTATTCTACTTTATCAGCATTCGTATGCTGAAATAATATTAATTCCAGAACAAGATTATTCCTCCTTTCTCAACAATGCATGCCAATTACTAATTTTAAGTTCAATGAACCACAGTTAGAGCAGAACATTTAAGACAGGTATTGGTGCATTTTCTTTAGTCACTGTACCATTAAAACTTCTCAATATTTTATACATTACTATCTTCATGCCTATCAGGGCAAAATATCTAAAACCTAAGAACATCACAGAGTAGTAGCAGACCACAAAAATAACAGAGTGAAAGTGTATCTCTAGTCAGGATGCAGTCAAAGTAAAACATAAAATCAAATCATCAAATATTCAGCTCTGTAGTTCTATTACAGTTTTGCCTAACCTTGATAAAATCTTTGATGAGCTGGGCTGCTTTAACCCCATTCTGTACATTAAAGCTTATATCAACTTTTACTTCAGTGAAGGAATCTGTCAGTTTGATAATGGGTACCTGCAAAAGAAAAACAGGTTAAGTCGACACAGATTTCCAAGCCACATTTGGTTTCATTCATACTTATATGCACCAGTAAAACTGAAACATTTTATGACTTTGTGGAGAGAAATCAGGACTCCTGTCTATTTATGAAGTCGCTCCCTTTGCCAATCTGTTTACACCAACTTTGCTTTTCTAACTCATAAATGCCATTTTCAATTTACTATCCTGTTTAACAGAATGTAACACTTCAAAGTGATTAATTTCACATTGGTTTTAGTCAGTTCCGGGTGCAGCAGCACAGTTCTAGAGGGAAAAACAAACACCAGAGGGAGACAAACACTTAAGAAATGAAGATAAACGGCAATAGACAGACACTCTTAATAAAACACACACTCGTGTTATTGTGGGTTATTGATTCCTCATCAAAATTATCTTCAGACAAGAAGCACAAGATACTGAGAGCACTCTGACACATGTCCACTTGAGTGGTTTCCAAATTACCTCTCTGTTAATAACAGCCATCAATCAGACACTTCTTTTAACCACAACACATTTGTCATCTTAGAACTAGCAGAAGGTAGGAAGTTATAATGGAATTAATCCTATCCTGTGCAAGGCATACTATAACATAAGGCTGTACTTATACGTCTATGTAAAATGTATTATGTCTGCTTCCTTATAATAAGAAAAATTAATTTACTCATGTACAAACTAAGTCCAGAAATTCACAAGTTTAATCACATTAATTCACAACAATGACTAGCAGAGTCTCACTTAAAAGCAAGTGTATGTTGCGTAGCACGAAAAATCACATTTTCCCCAACAGAAGAAATGCTTCTGTTGGAGCACTATCAAGTTGGGCTATTTGAGTAATAAAAACTGTACAAAGTAAAAAGACTCTATTGGTTCTATCTTGTATTTATATATAAAATAGTTTCTGCTTATGAAAAAATAATCCTTTTAACCAAGATATTTTATTAGACATTTAGCTTAGAACAAGGAAATACCCTCTTCCCCCAAACTTACAGTTGCTTTATCTAAAACCTTTACTGAGTTTTCATCTGCTACATTGTGCTTTCTAAGAGCTTCTTCCAACGTCCAAAGAGGTAATGTCTCCCACTTTCCAAACACAACTAAATCAATATCACTGAAATAGAAAAAAAATAGATTTATTCAAAGACCAATACACTTAAAAGGTGAACAGCTGACATCCACACATAACTAGAATAAAGTGACCAAATGTAGCTTAGCCAAATAATTTATTCTTAATTTTCTGAAGAAAGAGGAGGGGATGAACCCTTACACCTGGAGAACTATAGAACATTTCAGATTACCAAGGGAGGGGACAGACACACACATAAACCACCTGGGCTGCAAAGCCCAAGATTTGTCTCTTCAGGCCACACTGTCAGCAGAAAGGGATAGGCTTCTCCAGAGTGATTCTCAGCAAGACATTAACTTGTGGAACACCACCTCTGGGCTGTATCAATCAGTAATGCTGATTTAACAGTGTGTAACTGAAAGGGAAAGTCCTGTTCCCATCCTCTGCTCACAGATGCATGGCCCAGTCTCCTCCTTTGCTGTAGGTCTGGTGTTTGTCTAGTCCACAGCAAATCAACTTAATGGGTCTGGCCAGAAACCAACTCCCCACCCCTAAAAAATCTGCAAAACACTCTGGGGTAATTTCCTGCCTCTTTGCATCTCAAAGTTGGGTTTCTGGGTGATCAGAACACCAGCCAGCACATGGCAAGCAGCTGGCCCGTAGTGCCAAGAACAGGCAGCAGTGAAGGAGAAAGGACAATGTGAAACTTTGACTTCAGAAAGCAACAAGCTGTTAAGTAAGATCAAGCCATCTAATTAACTTCATTCATTAACTCAGCTCCTTGAAGAGGTGTCTTCATCCCACTACACTTCCTCCCTGTGCACACACACACTCATCTGACTACACAGGGAGCTGACATCCTAATTCAACGCCTAAACTCAGATCCAAAAGGTGACTGTGAGGGCCACTGTGAGATCTTGAGCTCTCTCATTTTGCTACCCAACTTCTTTGATTCCCCCACTTGTTTGGGAACACAAAGGAGGAGAGAACATAACCCTGCAGCTATACAAGCAGGCTACTTCAGTGACACAGAAAACTGTGCAACAGGTAACACCAAAAAAATTATAACACTTTCCCCCCCCAAAAGATTCCACAGGTCTGCTGATTCACAGACAACACTGCTTTAATAACCTCAAAGAAACCACATCTGCAGCAGATGAAATACCTCTTGCCAACAAGCAGTGTCAGCAGCAGTTCAGCTGCATACCAATTAGCTGCAAGGGTAGGCAGCACTTAGCCAGCTGCAGAAAACTATGTTCAAAACCTGCCTGGAGAACATGAAATGCTGCTGCATGCTTCTCATCTAAACTAAACCGGTGTTAAACCCGCTATTGATGCTGAGAGGTAACAACAAGAGACATTTCTTTGATGCATACCAAGACAGAAAAAGCAGCTCTGCTGTCACCTTGAGTATAAATATGTCTGCAAAATAACACAGAGATCCAGCAGCAAAGAAACCCTGTGCCGAAACCTTCAGTATCAGCTTAAGTAAAAGGATATTAGGCAAAATATAACATGGAATAACAGAATAAAAACCACACTATAAGTCTTTCACCAAAACATGAAAAACCTATACAGCCACAGCTATTACAGTTAACAGTCTTAATTTTTCTATGCACTTTGCAAAGTACTAATAGCTTAACACTTTCTTAATATAACAGGTATACACACGAGTAACATGGATATTGAGAGATAAATCACTACAGATAAAGGTTTGACAGCTATCTTTTCTCTTGTACAGAATTTATACTGAAAAATTACTGACCTTGTAGGTAAATATAAACCGGTTTTGAAACTTCCAAATATCTGCACCTGAAACACAGAATAGGATATATGAAAACAAATTGTCAGGCTTCAGAAGACAAAAAAGTTCTATTAAATTGCTTGTAAAGGCCTGTTATTGCTACCCTCCATTGGTAGATTTTGGTATTGCTAACAGGCACATTCTGAACAGAATTACTCTTTTCTGCTAAAGTGTTCACATCTTCAGTGTATTTAAGTCACTAATCTTCATTGTTATTACCCGTGAAACATTAATAACTTTGATTTTTCTATTACAAAACCTTCTTTTAATATAAAAATTTCACCATGACCCAATTTAGCAAAAATCTATAACCCAAAATACTTAAAACACTTTAGAATGATAGAACACTAAAAAACCACAGTTCAATTTATTTTTTGCTTTCATATCTCAAAGTGTACCCTTCAGTTTTTAAACACATTTTCTAAGTTTAATATATTTTCACTGCTTTGCATACTAAAAAAAATTAATCACAATCCATGTTGTTCTGAATCACAGATCAAGTACCACAACTCTCTTTATTTCTGCTTAAACAACAAATGAAAAATGTTCCAGAGAGTTTCACATCCCCCAGATTTCATTTATTATGCTGGACTTTTACTAGAACTGGAGGTTTAAATAAGGAAGTTTCCATTGTAAGCTATCCGAAACCACGTTCTCATTAACTTAGCCAAGCCTCACAGGGAGGCTGGACTCATGTGCTAAGTCTCAAAGGGCGACTGGTGAGACTTCAAAGTGCAAATATCTACACATTTGGACTGAATTTCAATCAGACAGTCTTCTGATGTGTTTCCGGGAGCCACTGAACTGTGGATTCTGCTTTAATGAGTCTCAGGCACTATTCTGAGTGCCACCTATTTGTATGTCAAGTGACCCACTTCTTATGTTTTTCCCCTTCAGGATATGAAAAACGGAGAGATGGGAAAAGATAATGTTTTGCAAGTAAATGTTTTGGTACTTCAGTAGACTAGGAAGCAGTTTGAGTGCTTCCTCTTGATTATTTTACATTGCTTAACTCTTCTCAATCCCTCAAGTCATCCTCAACAAAAAGCACATGCTGGCAGTAATTTGAATGTTAAAAGTTCTCAGCTTCTCAAACTAGAAAAGACTGCAAGAGATGCCACAGAACTAGCATCAATATTGTACTAGATCTTCATGAAAGTATAAAGGCATCACAGAACTAAGAAAGTAATTATTATTACTATTTTAAATCCAGGATAATAGTAAAAGCATCCCCTGTAAAACTGTTTGGGTTCAGTCAAACCAGGATTTATTTGGCCACCAAAACCATCTGTGGATATGTGGAAAAGTGCTTTTCCACAATCAACCAACCACTGACAGGTTTGGAAAAAAATAAATGTCTTTTCACATTTTTAAACAAAATAGTGTGCTCAGCTGAACATCAGAGAGAGCCTTTACTGAATAAACAACCCCAAAAGTATTCGTAAACTTACTGATTCAACATATATGACCTTTACCAAAAGGAATGAGACAACATCTGCTGTCGTACAATAATTTAGAGAGAAACACTGAATTATCATAAAAGAAACTCACACCCACACTTCAATGCCTCTGATCAGATCTGGAAAGATGGGAGAGGAAGAGTGAGGAAATCAGAACAGAATCATTAAAGGATTTTGACTTACAGAATTGGTATTTAAACTCTTGAAACTCTGTAGCCACATACATATCTAAAGCATCCCAAATACAGGTCACTGTCATGATTTGAGAGACCCGAGAATTAGTTCTGTAGTGTGCCAACGCTGCCAATTACGGTTTTATTCCACATGGACAGAGATATGTATGTGCAGTCATAAGATTACTTAAGACTTCACAGTACTATAATGGACTCCTCCCGCTCCTGTATGTTATTGTTACTATTTATCCTACATTTCTTCAAACTTACTCATATTAAATTCCAAAGAACCTGAAGGAGCTTTAATTACAAGCATGTGTCCAAATATGTCCTCGCTATAAAGAACAGAGCTTGGAAACCCACAAAAGCTTGGAAAGTCCTTGCTACCAAAGTCTCTCCATCAAAACAAAACAAAATCTTATCCATATCCGATTTAGATTTCCCTTTCTTCTACATCATTAGGTAGAATTTTCCAAACTTTGTCACACTAAATAGAGTTAATCTTTCTACTTCCATTTCCAATGACAGTATTTTCACAACTGAGGAGTGTGAAGTATGTCACATTACTTCATTTCAGATCTATGACGCTATATAATATTCAGACACGAAGCTGAGGACATTATGACAAACATATCCTAAATTCCAATCTATAGCTACTTATTTGTTCAATAGTCAAACTTTCATATTCAACTGGTCAAAAAACTTTGTCTTAAAATGCTTTCATTTAATGTTTTGGACCATTCAGTTTCAGTGTAATTAAAGCTTTTCTTATGGTCAGAGCCTTGCTGATGCCAAGAACAGTTCTCAGTTAATAGGAATGTTTCCTTCTAAGCACATTCCCCTGAGTAAGAGAGCAAATGACACAATTGCTAACTTCTATAAATAAAGTAGCAGTTTAGGGTACCTAGTTTTACCCTCGCTCCCTGTGCTTTTCCAGCCTTTTCCTAAGTGGAAAAGGAAAAAGAAGTAAGTGCACAGACACATACCACACACTCACTATAATCTGTATGTTTCAATCCATGAAGCCTGATTTTTATTTTCCTTGGTATCTGATTTTTATGAAGTCTGTCTTACCTTTGTGTTTAGTTAGAAATTACAAACTGAATGTGTATGTTTAACTTACGAGTTTATTTTAGCTGGATTAATTGCATCTATGACTCAAAATGAACAGCTTAAACATTAACTTACCACTTTACAGCTAAAGGTGAGGACATTGGACCAGACAACATTTTACCTTCTCAGAAAGTGCACTCAAAACTTAAATCTTACAAGTAGCTAAACCAACACAATTTCCAAAAGGTTAGTGATTAACTCAAGCAACCGAAAAATTACAATAAAACATTGTCAAAGTTGAACACAGTTGAGTTCAGCAGTTCAGTTTCCAACCAGATCTATAAAGTAAGTATTAGAAAAATAACATTACAGTAATTTCCAGATTGTCACCTGGTGTGCTGTGTCACTGTTCAGTTCCTTTCTACCCTCCAGAAAATGGAAGGGCATACAAGAGGAGAATTCTCCCTCAACAGTAGCACACAAAATGAATTTAGGCTCTGAAGAACAGGTACTGACTTGAGAAAAACTGGCACGTTCTTGCTCTCGATCATTTTCAAGAATAGAAGAAAAAGAGGGTCATGGCAGTTTTAATTCACAGTAATTGAAAAGTGAACCTCAGTTTTCAGCTACATGGGTTATGCTTCCTCTCAGTTACGTTACAGCTAAGCCCCAGTGGTCAGCTGTCACTCATGGCAGGGCTTGTAATTTGCTTCCTCCTCTTCAAGGGACTATAGCAACAAAACCCAGTTTCATTAGCTTTAGGAAAGACTATTTTCTCAAGCCCCAAAGTCATATATATATAAAACCCCATTATTTTAATACAGAAGACCTAGCTTTTACAGATCAAGCGTGTCTTACAAACAGTATCTCTGGAAGCATTAAGTTCTTGTGCCCTATTCAATGTGTTGCTGGTAACAAAGAAAGATCCCCTGGTAGCAAACTCATTCACCCCATTACACTAGTTAAGTCTGCAGCACACAAACACGTCTAGGAAAAAGTCTTCTCCTGGCTGAAGCAATTAGCTATCTAGCTATCGTGGTGAAATTAGTTTGGCAGGGTGTACCAGAGCAAGCACTGTTTTCTACCCAGGCTGTTTCCTATACTATTGCTTGTCAAACAGGCAGCCCATTATTCCTGTTCTTGATTAGGGTCTAAACACTGTTTCACTGGGTTAGAGGAGAGCTATACAAAAGCTGTGAGATACGCTGAAGTCTCTTACACAGTTTCCGTGGAAAAGTTACTGTTTTACTCAATGAAAAAATTACCAGATATGTGTTGTACTGAAAATATATACATCCATATGATACATCACTAATACTTAGACCATAACATGAATCACCTTGAAAATGTGAGTGTATTTTACACACAAAACTACCCACCACGTACATACAGTTCAGAAAGAATTCCTATTCTGTCATATTCCGCCAATTTCTAAAAAACACATTCCAAACAACAGGCTAAGAAGATCTGAAATGAACAGTGGGTTTAAGATTCTCATGTCAAACCACTGTCTTTAACATGGGCAGGATCAAAGAGCATTTCTTACACTAAGATTCTGCTGTCTGAATTTGTGTTGCTATTCCAGCTAACAAATCCTTATTTTCCATTATTGTTATCTACAGATAGATGACAACAGCTATACATCTTCATTCTGAAAATAAGTATCATGTTAGTGGAGGGATACAATTAAACTAGATGCAATTATGCCAAAAATCCAACTGTGCGCCCATAAAATCATGCCAAGCTGTAAAAGGAGCTTCTCCAGCTTCTCTTTAATCCAACCTTTTCATAGCTCTGCCCAGGAGAAACTTGTTTCAGCTGAATCAAGTACTAACAAAACCCCATCTTCAGTGGAAAGAGGCACTCCAGATTTTAAGCTCAATACAACAGATCTAGAGATCCACAAACCTGTTTTTCCTGTACAAAAAACCTGGTTCCTTTAAATTTGTAAGATACCAATTTAGTTTAACTGCCTATTAAAAATAGCATGGTCTACGTAACATGGCATTGTGGGCATTCCAGCTTAACAGACTATTCAAGACCACAGGTCTTTGGACTAGAAGCCCTGCTACTAGCAGAACAATGACTTTCATAAGATATGTATGTTTTTAACACAATACTTTACAAGCATGCATGCCTTGTATGTTCCCATTAATTTTAGTAAATAAATATTCATGAGACTGTGGCCATACCTTACAAACTTTCTTTGGCTACAGCAGATCTAGATTGTCTTTGCTCCTATGTGTGACAGAAAATGTTGACCTGTATTATTATAGGAAGAAAGATCATCTCTCTCATTTGACTAGACATCCTTTTGCTGTTAGGTTGTTGTTGGGTTTGCTTTTGTTTTGTTTTAAATATGGAAAAATAAACAATATTTTCACTATTCAATACTTCATGAAGTAAACAGGCATAAAAAACTTATTAAAAAACAGAACAGTGTCCCACTCACATCCGCATTAGGCCAGAGCTCTTTTATAACGTTTTCTATCCTGTTCACCACTTCCATCCGCATTCTCTCTTCTTCAGGTCTGGGAGACATGTACTTATAGAAGTCAATGATTTCTTCATGAAGACTAAGAAAGGAAAAAGAAGAACAGAAAGTCATGAAAAAAACTCACAGGAGACTGAAACAGCAACTACTCCACTCAAACACTCTTTAAACTCCTAGTTACCTATCTAGCTAAGGGGCAGTTTAAGAGTAGCATGCAACTGAAAAAAAAAACAAACGAAAAAAGAACCAACAACAGGTTCACAACACTTCCTTATGTTTAATTTCCTGTTAGTTTCTTGTGCCACAGGTCAATATTGCACTGTACTTGCTAAAAGTGTGGAAGCAAATCTAATTCCAAGCGCCTTCAATTCACCTTGAAAGTCACACTCTGATTTTACTGCCAGCATAATACAAAGAATGGTCCAGTCTTCAAATCTGAACGCAGCTGCAAGCACCGAGTACACGCTTTATTGAAACAGGAGGTTTTCAGCCAACGCTTCCTAGTCAGCCCTCGGCACCAGCTAGAGTTTCAGGCATCAGTCTGTGTTCAGTCCCAAGCATTTAAGAAGTTGATAGTAATTGTGCCAGTACTAGAGCTGGAAAACTGCTTCTTTTACTCCTTAAAAACACATAAACTAGAAAGCCACTCTCCCCCCACAACAAGAAAATAAGTACTACATACACAGCAGTGGTGGCTCAGAAGCATGACTGACAGACAGTTAACCCACATATTTTACAATTCACCATATTAGATGTCAGTCATTAAGTTGTGTTTAGATTACCTACGATTAGAGCTGAAATAAAAATGTCTTCATACACTGCCACAAATTTCTATGCTTCCATAATATCATAAACACATCATCTTGACCAACAGTGTATTTAGAAAAACAGACAAACCCTTTAATTTCAGCCAGAGAGTAGCTAAATTAATTTCATCTGTTTCCTGCAACGACCATTACAGTAATGGCCGGTTGTTTTTTAGAAATATATTGTTTCTAGTTACCAAGTACAACTGCATCTCCTCTTAAAGCTCTGAGGGACCATCAGAAGAGAGCAATTTATTAAAAACAAGCCCTTAGATGATATGTGGAATCTAATACTTCCCCACTGCATGCACAAATAAATCAGATGTTAGTAACTGGAAACTGAATATAGGTGTCAACGAAACATTAAAATACCTGAAAGTTGTATTTAACAGTGTCAGGGTAGAGACAGAACTCAACCCATCTGCATTATGTTCTTCAATACTGCAGCGTTACGAACAACACAAGCTTCTTTCAGAGACAGAGGAATAAAATATTTACATTACTTTGTGCTGAGCATTTATTGGAATCTTCCCCACACACAGTTAGAGGAACAGTCATAAAAGCTTAGCATTGTGGCCAGCACCACAGCTCTCTATAGCTAACACAAAGAACTCTGAGAAAGTTCCTTCAAAGTGAAATCCAGACAGATACTCAATTTAGACAGCTAAATCAACCTTTGAAGAAGATTCTCCTCCTCTGACACTTACAGAAGGAGCCTTACAAACACTTAAACTAAAAACTAACATAAAACCACCCCCCAGACAATCTGCAAAAATGCAAGGTGCCATCTTCCTCCTCCACTCTTACTGCCACACAGGCACCATGCCCTGTTCACACACATCACCTCAGGTACCACAAGGATGTTCTGAACAACACAGCTGCAATATTCACACCAGTACATGCTGTTTTCAGCATTTACTTTCACATTGCTAGGAAATTTCTCACTTCCTCCTAGGGCTGCTTTCTTGTTTTACCTTGGAAGCTTACAACCTGGGGCTAATGTGCACATTCCACACCACCACTGCCACCCCTTAGAGGGACACTGTCTCCTCTGCCTTTGGTTTCTCAGCCATCTCCTGTTCCTCTATTCTTCACTGCTATTCACATGTTGAATAGCAACATGAATAGCACTTTATGTTGGCACTTAAAACTTCTTACAGCTATCCTCCCCTTGCAAGAACTGAATGCAGAAGTATGTGACAAAGCACAAGCTGAGTACTCCAACAACCAGGTTTGCTCTCCATCCCCACTGCAAATCACACACACTGAATTTCTAATACGGTCACCACGAGCTTGAACATTAATGTAGCATTGAAGACCAGGAGCAATAGGGAAAACAGGCAAAAACCTCATAATCAGACTCAAGAAAACTCAAATTATTTTTCAACTGCAATCTGGTGAACTGGCTTACAGGAAGACCTTGGCTTCCTATCATACACAGCAAACTCTTTACTTATGGGCTACATTGTGGGGATTTGGTCAAGCCCTGTTTCTGTATGCGCTCCTCTGGCCTGGCTGGAACAGACTGGTTACATCCACAAGGCACAAGGTTTACCCCAGAGCAATGTTTTTAGTAACATAAGATTGAGCGCATGCATGCACTGCATGCCATGTAGAGAGGCACCACCTTGTCTGAGGGTACTTAACAGCACATGCTGCGCTAATATTGCGGGACTGGCCCTGGTGAGAAATTCATGTATGGCACAGCACAAACCCATACTGCCCATCATTAGCAGGCCCAGCTGCTTGCTGGGCTTCTGTTTCACTGGAGCTAATTGCTCCCCTGCCCCATAAGGGAACTTTGGGAGAACAAGACAATCAGAAACGAGGTCCCGAAAGTGTACAAAAAATTAAGCAGCATGGAAAACCACAGAAACTTACATTACACATGCACTGAGTGTTACTAAACAATGCAGATATAGAAAAAAATGAACTTTGCACTTTTTCAGTGATAGAAAAAAGGTTTAAAGACTACTAGAGAAAGTTCCCATCAGTGCACCAGCTGGAAATACTGGAGACGTATCTGTATTTCATTCGCTGCTAGGACTGCCTGTGCTGCACAGACCACAGCATGCAGATGGCAGGCAGAAGCCATGAAGGTTCAAGACTACACCTGGAACCATACCTCCCTGCCTGATAATGGCTGCTGCCAAGAAATAAGAGAATGATTAATTAAAGCCAAGACAAATAGAAGTAGCCATACACAGATTCCAGAGCAGCACAATAAGACTTGGAGGTTTAACTCTAATTAATATAGAGTTAATTCAAGCTGTACTGAAAATTAAAACTCAGTGTTATTCACTGTCTTAATCAACATCTATTACAGTAGCTGTTTTCCAAAACAATTTATTTGGATTAATGGTCTGTTTATAAGAGTCTCTAGTGGAATTTTATATCTTTAGCTGAAATGCAGATCAAAGAGACTGAGGAGCTATTTTTGGCATCTGAACAGTATTTTATTATTTATTGCCATTACACTCATTATTTATTTTAGATAAAAATCCTTAGAAGGAGACTTGATTTTAGAAGAGAATTACACTGTAATAAACCTGATTTCACTATGAAGAAATACTTAGTTTGGCTTTACAGTCACACTGAAGCATACCCAACACCCAAGACCTACTTAGGATGCATGGAGATATTTCTCTGCAATACGTGAGACCATTAGCTTACTGGTTTTATTATAGTAAATAGCTGTACAAGTAGGTCTTTCTTCTGCACTTCAGGATATCTTGACATGTGAGGAAAAGAAAAATAAAACAGTCTCACTTTATCTGAGTATGTTTTAAAACAAAGTACTACCTGCACTACACCCTGTTTTCAAGCCTGGATGATTCCATGAGAATTTCACAGACAGAATGGAATTATACAGAGGCCACTAATGAGTGGATTATAGTGTGTTATGTTTACCTGACAGAGATAGTGATGCCTCATTACAAAATAAATTATGGCTGCAAAAGCTGTAACCATGAGAAGAACTTCCCACCATAACATCACTGAATAGCACAAGGAAGGCAAGTCTGCTAGGCTTGAGCCACTCAGGTGAAAAGCCTCAGCCTTTGTGCAGATATAAGCACTACAGAACACAGCACTTTACATTTCTTTCTTAATTGTATCATACCTTACTTTATTTTGTAGCACAACTTGTGGGCCCTAGATGTGCAACTCAGTCTTCTCAAATAAGTTTACATATACCCAAGACGTTTTTATTCTGGAGTATGTATCTTATTGCACCTCTGGCAATCAATTAAAAAATAATCAGGTATGAACGAAATGTTATCTCTGTTTTATATGAACAGCATACAGATATGTGGACAGCACATACATTTGATCATACACTTAATTTACCTGACACATAAAGCAGCACAACTCGCTACTGCTGCAAACCCGGAACTAGAACCAACAGTGAAACTGGAAGGCACACTGCTTTATGAAACGTACCTGGAGATGCTGCAAGTTTCACTCCTCTGTCCTAGGATCCATGCCACAGACCTCCCCTGCCTGCCCCAAGCAGCTGAGCAGCAGAGTGCAGTCCTGCTACACACAACAGCTAGCCAGTGAAAGATAATTCTGACTGCTTTTGCTTACTCACAGGCTAGCAGTGACGTGTTGCCTTTGCATGCCACCATGCAGTATTATACTAACCAGAACACTCAGTTTTAATTGAAAAACTTCCTGCTTTTGTAATTCTGAAACTGTGCTATGCTTCCACTTTCGTCTGGCTCTTCTTCACTCTTCATTTCACAGGAGAAATTATGCAGGCACGCATGTTCTAATTTTCTCAGGGTGTTACCCATAGCTTCTGCTCCAGTGGTTAAAAATGACTCAGTGATGACTTTTGCCATCCAAACTCTATGTTTTAAGATGAACCACTTCTGATGTAAGAGTTTATTGATTTTACATCCACACTTGGATGGAATACTTGCAACACACCCTTTTAGCATTAAATTAGCCTTTTCCATCTGACTTTTCTTTGGATGAATAATTCCTGTAGGACAATGTTCCATTGCCCCTACTATTTTAAATCTCCTGAAGGAATACATAAATAAATAACTAAAATTCAAACAAGGAGAAATATTGTAGAATTCCAGGTTTGTAACTGTCTTTGGGGAAGAATGTGAAGAAGGAACCTGAGGTATTTTAGCTTCTTCAAAGCATCAATAGAGTCCTAACTTCATCCATCCCTCCACCCCTGACAGAAAAAGTATTCCTGCACAAAAGAGCAAATACCTCTAGTTTGAAGCTTCCCAGTGTGTTCTGCTAAGAAAAAAAGATGGTATTGGTTTTGTCACAGTAACAACAAAAAAAAAAAATCATGGCAGGAAATTCCGATTCTTCAGAAGTTTAATGAACTAAACAAAGCTCCTCCCTCTCCCATCTGCAACCTAGCTGGTGCTGAAGTGGCTGAAACAGGGACAGACACAGGGAGCCCAACTCTTTCTCTCTCCCCTCGCAACTGCTTTTTTTATATATATATATTTATTTGAAAAGCAAAATGGACACTCTACAAGATGGGGAATCCAACAGCTTCCCAAATGAACTTTACATTTTAACATTAGTCTCGCACGAGCATAATGTCATGGTTGAAACCCAGCTGGTAACTCAGAACCACACAGCTGCTCGCTCACTCCCCACCTTCTTCTTCCCCCAGCTCCCAGAAGGATGGGGAGGAAAATCGAAAGAAACACAGGCTGAGTCCAGTAACTCAGGTATAACAAAAACCACTACTGCTACCACCAATAATAGAAATTATAAGGGAAATAACAAGGGAAGAAAATACAACCACTCACCACCCACCCACCGATACCCAGACTGACCAAGCAGTGATCTAGCCCTTCACGGTAACTGCCCCCAGTTTATATACTGGGCATGACATGCTGCGGTACGGAATACCCCTTTGGTTAGTTTGTTTCAGGTGTCCTGTCTTTGCTTCCTCCCGGCTTCCCCTCCTCTCTGGCAGAGCATGAGACTCAGAAAGTCCTTGGTCAGACTAAACATTACTGAGCAACAACTAAAAAGCACTGGTGTTATCAGCATTGTTCCCAGGCTGAAAGTCAAAAACACAGCACTACACCAACTACTAAGAAGGACAAAAATGACTGCTACCGCTGACCCTAGGACAGTATCCACCCCTTATTCTATACCATTCACGTCATGCTTAGATCCCACATTTCTCAACATACCATCAGTCTTGTCACATATATATACACATACATATATATATATACACACACAAATATATATATATATATATATATACACACACACATACACAAAGAGAGAGATATCATTCCTTAGTGGATGGACCAATCCCTATAAAGGTGCTGAGTTCATCCGGTCCATGATGTCAGGCTCCATCTCCTGTAACAGCCTTTCAGAGCAGGAGAGACAGTGTGCAGTGTTGGATTGTTGCCTGCTGATGACACCATGGAACTTGTCTGGTCACCGCTGAGCTCATCTGGTTTCATCAAAGTTCATTCTGTGTTGGGATGATGGTCGGAGGGAAGTCAGGGGCAGTCACTGGTAACCTGAAGACATCTAGTTGGTGGGCTATAAAAGTGCTACATAGCAGGCAACAGCATATAATTGAGTTCATTGGCTGTTTTCCCCTAAAATCAAATCGAAGTACACATCGGACTCCCCCATCTTCCCGCATTACCCACCAAGTATATGAAGGTCCCTGAGCAAAAGCAATCCCATGAGTGGGTTTGTCTTTACCTGAAGCAGGTACAACCCAGACTGTCTTCCCCAGGAAATTCTTCATGTGCACCACAGGAACTTTATCCCCTTCTACAGTATGTAAAAGTTCTGACTGGGCTGGCCAGCCCTGTTGGCAGATCCTCTGGTGTTGACCAACCAGGTGGCCTTGGTAAGTGTGCATCCCAGTGATTCAAAGT
>NW_026914147.1:0-5207 GCF_034315485.1 Pezoporus occidentalis | reverse complement strand
CCTGTTTGAAAGGGAGCAGTGAAAGCAACGATGGATGCACCAATGTAAAGGTGATTGTGTGCTGAACAGGTCCAGCACAAGCTTTCAATCCTGGCTCTTCTGCTGTGGGAGCAGAAGCCAAACGTTCGTGCGGTACTCACCGTGCTGCCTGCAGCTGGGAGCTACCAGCTGAGAATTTGGATTCAAATGGACTTTTAGGTATGAAACCGAGGAGAGACTGCAATGATGGTGACACCGTTGCAAAGCAGCCTGTGTGCTGAAGAGGCCCAGCACTAGCTTTCCCTGCTGGTTCTTCTGCTGTGGGAGCAGATGCCACTGTTCATTCTGTGCTGACTGTGTTGCTGCCAGCAGAGAGCAGGCTCTGAACTGATTCCATTCAAATGCTTTTCCTGTATGAAAGGGAGCAGTGAAAGCAACGATGGATGCACCAATGTAAAGGTGATTGTGTGCTGAACAGGTCCAGCACCAGCTTTCCCTCCTGGCTCTTCTGCTGTGGGAGCAGAGGCCAAACGAAGCCAAACGTTCCTGCTGTACTCACTGTGCTGCCTGCAGCTGAGAGAGACCAGCTGAGAATTTGGATTCAAATGGAGTTTTAGGTATGAAACCGAGGAGAGACTGCAATGATGGTGACACCGTTGCAAAGCAGCCTGTGTGCTGAAGAGCCCCAGCACTAGCTTTCCCTGCTGGTTCTTCTGCTGTGGGAGCAGATGCCACTGTTCATTCTGTGCTGACTGTGTTGCTGCCAGCAGAGAGCAGGCTCTGAACTGATTCCATTCAAATGCTTTTCCTGTATGAAAGGGAGCAGTGAAAGCAACGATGGATGCACCAATGTAAAGGTGATTGTGTGCTGAACAGGTCCAGCACAAGCTTTCAATCCTGGCTCTTCTGCTGTGGGAGCAGAAGCCAAACGTTCCTGCTGTACTCACTGTGCTGCCTGCAGCTGAGAGAGACCAGCTGAGAATTTGGATTCAAATGGACTTTTAGGTATGAAACCGAGGAGAGACTGCAATGATGGTGACACCGTTGCAAAGCAGCCTGTGTGCTGAAGAGGCCCAGCACTAGCTTTCCCTGCTGGTTCTTCTGCTGTGGGAGCAGATGCCACTGTTCATTCTGTGCTGACTGTGTTGCTGCCAGCAGAGAGCAGGCTCTGAACTGATTCCATTCAAATGCTTTTCCTGTATGAAAGGGAGCAGTGAAAGCAACGATGGATGCACCAATGTAAAGGTGATTGTGTGCTGAACAGGTCCAGCACAAGCTTTCAATCCTGGCTCTTCTGCTGTGGGAGCAGAAGCCAAACGTTCGTGCTGTACTCACTGTGCTGCCTGCAGCTGAGAGCGACCAGCTGAGAATTTGGATTCAAATGGAGTTTTAGGTATGAAACCGAGGAGAGACTGCAATGATGGTGACACCGTTGCAAAGCAGCCTGTGTGCTGAAGAGGCCCAGCACTAGCTTTCCCTGCTGGTTCTTCTGCTGTGGGAGCAGATGCCACTGTTCATTCTGTGCTGACTGTGTTGCTGCGCAGCAGAGAGCAGGCTCTGAACTGATTCCATTCAAATGCTTTTCCTGTATGAAAGGGAGCAGTGAAAGCAACGATGGATGCACCAATGTAAAGGTGATTGTGTGCTGAACAGGTCCAGCACAAGCTTTCAATCCTGGCTCTTCTGCTGTGGGAGCAGAAGCCAAACGTTCGTGCTGTACTCACTGTGCTGCCTGCAGCTGAGAGAGACCAGCTGAGAATTTGGATTCAAATGGACTTTTAGGTATGAAACCGAGGAGAGACTGCAATGATGGTGACACCGTTGCAAAGCAGCCTGTGTGCTGAAGAGGCCCAGCACTAGCTTTCCCTGCTGGTTCTTCTGCTGTGGGAGCAGATGCCACTGTTCATTCTGTGCTGACTGTGTTGCTGCCAGCAGAGAGCAGGCTCTGAACTGATTCCATTCAAATGCTTTTCCTGTATGAAAGGGAGCAGTGAAAGCAACGATGGATGCACCAATGTAAAGGTGATTGTGTGCTGAACAGGTCCAGCACAAGCTTTCAATCCTGGCTCTTCTGCTGTGGGAGCAGAAGCCAAACGTTCGTGCTGTACTCACTGTGCTGCCTGCAGCTGAGAGAGACCAGCTGAGAATTTGGATTCAAATGGACTTTTAGGTATGAAACCGAGGAGAGACTGCAATGATGGTGACACCGTTGCAAAGCAGCCTGTGTGCTGAAGAGGCCCAGCACTAGCTTTCCCTGCTGGTTCTTCTGCTGTGGGAGCAGATGCCACTGTTCATTCTGTGCTGACTGTGTTGCTGCCAGCAGAGAGCAGGCTCTGAACTGATTCCATTCAAATGCTTTTCCTGTATGAAAGGGAGCAGTGAAAGCAACGATGGATGCACCAATGTAAAGGTGATTGTGTGCTGAACAGGTCCAGCACAAGCTTTCAATCCTGGCTCTTCTGCTGTGGGAGCAGAAGCCAAACGTTCCTGCTGTACTCACTGTGCTGCCTGCAGCTGAGAGAGACCAGCTGAGAATTTGGATTCAAATGGACTTTTAGGTATGAAACCGAGGAGAGACTGCAATGATGGTGACACCGTTGCAAAGCAGCCTGTGTGCTGAAGAGGCCCAGCACTAGCTTTCCCTGCTGGTTCTTCTGCTGTGGGAGCAGATGCCACTGTTCATTCTGCGCTGACTGTGTTGCTGTGTAGCAGAGAGCAGGCTCTGGACTGATTCCATTCAAATGCTTTTCCTGTATGAAAGGGAGCAGTGAAAGCAACGATGGATGCACCAATGTAAAGGTGATTGTGTGCTGAACAGGTCCAGCACAAGCTTTCAATCCTGGCTCTTCTGCTGTGGGAGCAGAATCCAAACGTTCGTGCTGTACTCACTGTGCTGCCTGCAGCTGAGAGCGACCAGCTGAGAATTTGGATTCAAATGGAGTTTTAGGTATGAAACCGAGGAGAGACTGCAATGATGGTGACACCGTTGCAAAGCAGCCTGTGTGCTGAAGAGGCCCAGCACTAGCTTTCCCTGCTGGTTCTTCTGCTGTGGGAGCAGATGCCACTGTTCATTCTGCGCTGTGTTGCTGCCAGCAGAGAGCAGGCTCTGAACTGATTCCATTCAAATGCTTTTCCTGTATGAAAGGGAGCAGTGAAAGCAACGATGGATGCACCAATGTAAAGGTGATTGTGTGCTGAACAGGTCCAGCACAAGCTGTCAATCCTGGCTCTTCTGCTGTGGGAGCAGAAGCCAAACGTTCGTGCTGTACTCACTGTGCTGCCTGCAGCTGAGAGCGACCAGCTGAGAATTTGGATTCAAATGGACTTTTGGGTATGAAACCGAGGAGAGACTGCAATGATGGTGACACCGTTGCAAAGCAGCCTGTGTGCTGAAGAGGCCCTTCACTAGCTTTCCCTGCTGGTTCTTCTGCTGTGGGAGCAGATGCCACTGTTCATTCTGTGCTGTGTTGCTACGCAGCAGAGAGCAGGCTCTGAACTGATTCCATTCAAATGATTTTCCTGTATGAAAGGGAGCAGTGAAAGCAACGATGGATGCACCAATGTAAAGGTGATTGTGTGCTGAACAGGTCCAGCAACAGCTTTCCCTCCTGGCTCTTCTGCTGTGGGAGCAGAGGCCAAACGTTCGTGCTGTACTCACTGTGCTGCCTGCAGCTGAGAGAGACCAGCTGAGAATTTGGATTCAAATGGAGTTTTAGGTATGAAACCGAGGAGAGACTGCAATGATGGTGACACCGTTGCAAAGCAGCCTGTGTGCTGAAGAGGCCCAGCACTAGCTTTCCCTGCTGGTTCTTCTGCTGTGGGAGCAGATGCCACTGTTCATTCTGTGCTGACTGTGTTGCTGCGCAGCAGAGAGCAGGCTCTGAACTGATTCCATTCAAATGCTTTTCCTGTATGAAAGGGAGCAGTGAAAGCAACGATGGATGCACCAATGTAAAGGTGATTGTGTGCTGAACAGGTCCAGCACAAGCTTTCAATCCTGGCTCTTCTGCTGTGGGAGCAGAAGCCAAACGTTCGTGCTGTACTCACTGTGCTGCCTGCAGCTGAGAGAGACCAGCTGAGAATTTGGATTCAAATGGACTTTTAGGTATGAAACCGAGGAGAGACTGCAATGATGGTGACACCGTTGCAAAGCAGCCTGTGTGCTGAAGAGGCCCAGCACTAGCTTTCCCTGCTGGTTCTTCTGCTGTGGGAGCAGATGCCACTGTTCATTCTGCGCTGACTGTGTTGCTGCCAGCAGAGAGCAGGCTCTGAACTGATTCCATTCAAATGCTTTTCCTGTATGAAAGGGAGCAGTGAAAGCAACGATGGATGCACCAATGTAAAGGTGATTGTGTGCTGAACAGGTCCAGCACAAGCTTTCAATCCTGGCTCTTCTGCTGTGGGAGCAGAAGCCAAACGTTCCTGCTGTACACTGATTCCATTCAAATGCTTTTCCTGTATGAAAGGGAGCAGTGAAAGCAACGATGGATGCACCAATGTAAAGGTGATTGTGTGCTGAACAGGTCCAGCACAAGCTGTCAATCCTGGCTCTTCTGCTGTGGGAGCAGAAGCCAAACGTTCGTGCTGTACTCACTGTGCTGCCTGCAGCTGAGAGCGACCAGCTGAGAATTTGGATTCAAATGGACTTTTGGTATGAAACCGAGGAGAGACTGCAATGATGGTGACACCGTTGCAAAGCAGCCTGTGTGCTGAAGAGGCCCTTCGCTATGATGGTGACACCGTTGCAAAGCAGCCTGTGTGCTGAAGAGGCCCAGCACTAGCTTTCCCTGCTGGTTCTTCTGCTGTGGGAGCAGATGCCACTGTTCATTCTGTGCTGACTGTGTTGCTGCGCAGCAGAGAGCAGGCTCTGAACTGATTCCATTCAAATGCTTTTCCTGTATGAAAGGGAGCAGTGAAAGCAACGATGGATGCACCAATGTAAAGGTGATTGTGTGCTGAACAGGTCCAGCACAAGCTTTCAATCCTGGCTCTTCTGCTGTGGGAGCAGAAGCCAAACGTTCGTGCTGTACTCACTGTGCTGCTGGGCAGCTGAAAGCGACCAGCTGAGAATTTGGATTCAAATGGAGTTTTAGGTATGAAACCGAGGAGAGACTGCAATGATGGTGACACCGTTGCAAAGCAGCCTGTGTGCTGAAGAGGCCCAGCACTAGCTTTCCCTGCTGGTTCTTCTGCTGTGGGAGCAGATGCCACTGTTCATTCTGCGCTGA
>NW_026914146.1:0-5257 GCF_034315485.1 Pezoporus occidentalis | reverse complement strand
CACCATCGTTGCAGTCTCTCCTCGGTTTCACACCTAAAACTCCATTTGAATCCAAATTCTCAGCTGGTCTCTCTCAGCTGCAGGCAGCACAGTGATTACAGCACGAACGTTTGGCTTCTGCTCCCACAGCAGAAGAGCCAGGAGGGAAAGATTGTGCTGGACCTGTTCAGCACACAATCACCTTTACATTGGTGCATCCATCGTTGCTTTCACTGCTCCCTTTCATACAGGAAAAGCATTTGAATGGAATCAGTTCAGAGCCTGCTCTCTGCTGCGCAGCAACACAGTCAGCACAGAACGAACAGTGGCATCTGCTCCCACAGCAGAAGAACCAGCAGGGAAAGCTAGTGCTGGGCCTCTTCAGCACACAGGCTGCTTTGCAACGGTGTCACCATCATTGCAGTCTCTCCTCGGTTTCATACCTAAAAGTCCATTTGAATCCAAATTCTCAGCTGGTCGCTCTCAGCTGCAGGCAGCACAGTGAGTACAGCACGAACGTTTGGCTTCTGCTCCCACAGCAGAAGAGCCAGGATTGAAAGCTTGTGCTGGACCTGTTCAGCACACAATCACCTTTACATTGGTGCATCCATCGTTGCTTTCACTGCTCCCTTTCATACAGGAAAAGCATTTGAATGGAATCAGTTCAGAGCCTGCTCTCTGCTGGCAGCAACACAGTCAGCACAGAACGAACAGTGGCATCTGCTCCCACAGCAGAAGAACCAGCAGGGAAAGCTAGTGCTGGGCCTCTTCAGCACACAGGCTGCTTTGCAACGGTGTCACCATCATTGCAGTCTCTCCTCGGTTTCATACCTAAAAGTCCATTTGAATCCAAATTCTCAGCTGGTCGCTCTCAGCTGCAGGCAGCACAGTGAGTACAGCACGAACGTTTGGCCTCTGCTCCCACAGCAGAAGTGTCAGGATTGAAAGCTTGTGCTGGACCTGTTCAGCACACAATCACCTTTACATTGGTGCATCCATCGTTGCTTTCACTGCTCCCTTTCATACAGGAAAAGCATTTGAATGGAGTCAGTTCAGAGCCTGCTCTCTGCTGGCAGCAACACAGTCAGCACAGAACGAACAGTGGCATCTGCTCCCACAGCAGAAGAACCAGCAGGGAAAGCTAGTGCTGGGCCTCTTCAGCACACAGGCTGCTTTGCAACGGTGTCACCATCATTGCAGTCTCTCCTCGGTTTCATACCTAAAACTCCATTTGAATCCAAATTCTCAGCTGGTCGCTCTCAGCTGCAGGCAGCACAGTGAGTACAGCACGAACGTTTGGCCTCTGCTCCCACAGCAGAAGTGTCCAGGATTGAAAGCTGTGCTGGACCTGTTCAGCACACAATCACCTTTACATTGGTGCATCCATCGTTGCTTTCACTGCTCCCTTTCATACAGGAAAAGCATTTGAATGGAATCAGTTCAGAGCCTGCTCTCTGCTGCGCAGCAACACAGTCAGCACAGAACGAACAGTGGCATCTGCTCCCACAGCAGAAGAACCAGCAGGGAAAGCTAGTGCTGGGCCTCTTCAGCACACAGGCTGCTTTGCAACGGTGTCACCATCATTGCAGTCTCTCCTCGGTTTCATACCTAAAAGTCCATTTGAATCCAAATTCTCAGCTGGTCTCTCTCAGCTGCAGGCAGCACAGTGAGTACAGCACGAACGTTTGGCTTCTGCTCCCACAGCAGAAGAGCCAGGATTGAAAGCTTGTGCTGGACCTGTTCAGCACACAATCACCTTTACATTGGTGCATCCATCGTTGCTTTCACTGCTCCCTTTCATACAGGAAAAGCATTTGAATGGAATCAGTTCAGAGCCTGCTCTCTGCTGCGCAGCAACACAGTCAGCACAGAAGGAACAGTGGCATCTGCTCCCACAGCAGAAGAACCAGCAGGGAAAGCTAGTGCTGGGCCTCTTCAGCACACAGGCAGCTTTGCAACGGTGTCACCATCATTGCAGTCTCTCCTCGGTTTCATACCTAAAACTCCATTTGAATCCAAATTCTCAGCTGGTCGCTCTCAGCTGCAGGCAGCACAGTGAGTACAGCACGAACGTTTGGCTTCTGCTCCCACAGCAGAAGAGCCAGGATTGAAAGCTTGTGCTGGACCTGTTCAGCACACAATCACCTTTACATTGGTGCATCCATCGTTGCTTTCACTGCTCCCTTTCATACAGGAAAAGCATTTGAATGGAGTCAGTTCAGAGCCTGCTCTCTGCTGGCAGCAACACAGTCAGCACAGAAAGAACAGTGGCATCTGCTCCCACAGCAGAAGAACCAGCAGGGAAAGCTAGTGCTGGGCCTCTTCAGCACACAGGCAGCTTTGCAACGGTGTCACCATCATTGCAGTCTCTCCTCGGTTTCATACCTAAAACTCCATTTGAATCCAAATTCTCAGCTGGTCGCTCTCAGCTGCAGGCAGCACAGTGATTACAGCACGAACGTTTGGCTTCTGCTCCCACAGCAGAAGAGCCAGGAGGGAAAGATTGTGCTGGACCTGTTCAGCACACAATCACCTTTACATTGGTGCATCCATCGTTGCTTTCACTGCTCCCTTTCATACAGGAAAAGCATTTGAATGGAATCAGTTCAGAGCCTGCTCTCTGCTGCGCAGCAACACAGTCAGCACAGAACGAAGAGTGGCATCTGCTCCCACAGCAGAAGAACCAGCAGGGAAAGCTAGTGCTGGGCCTCTTCAGCACACAGGCTGCTTTGCAACGGTGTCACCATCATTGCAGTCTCTCCTCGGTTTCATACCTAAAAGTCCATTTGAATCCAAATTCTCAGCTGGTCGCTCTCAGCTGCAGGCAGCACAGTGAGTACAGCACGAACGTTTGGCTTCTGCTCCCACAGCAGAAGAGCCAGGATTGAAAGCTTGTGCTGGACCTGTTCAGCACACAATCACCTTTACATTGGTGCATCCATCGTTGCTTTCACTGCTCCCTTTCATACAGGAAAAGCATTTGAATGGAATCAGTTCAGAGCCTGCTCTCTGCTGCGCAGCAACACAGTCAGCACAGAACGAACAGTGGCATCTGCTCCCACAGCAGAAGAACCAGCAGGGAAAGCTAGTGCTGGGCCTCTTCAGCACACAGGCTGCTTTGCAACGGTGTCACCATCATTGCAGTCTCTCCTCGGTTTCATACCTAAAACTCCATTTGAATCCAAATTCTCAGCTGGTCGCTCTCAGCTGCCCAGCAGCACAGTGAGTACAGCACGAACGTTTGGCCTCTGCTCCCACAGCAGAATTGTCAGGATTTAAAGCTTGTGCTGGACCTGTTCAGCACACAATCACCTTTACATTGGTGCATCCATCGTTGCTTTCACTGCTCCCTTTCATACAGGAAAAGCATTTGAATGGAGTCAGTTCAGAGCCTGCTCTCTGCTGGCAGCAACACAGACAGCACAGAACGAACAGTGGCATCTGCTCCCACAGCAGAAGAACCAGCAGGGAAAGCTAGTGCTGGGCCTCTTCAGCACACAGGCTGCTTTGCAACGGTGTCACCATCATTGCAGTCTCTCCTCGGTTTCATACCTAAAACTCCATTTGAATCCAAATTCTCAGCTGGTCGCTCTCAGCTGCAGGCAGCACAGTGAGTACAGCACGAACGTTTGGCTTCTGCTCCCACAGCAGAAGAGCCAGGATTGAAAGCTTGTGCTGGACCTGTTCAGCACACAATCACCTTTACATTGGTGCATCCATCGTTGCTTTCACTGCTCCCTTTCATACAGGAAAAGCATTTGAATGGAATCAGTTCAGAGCCTGCTCTCTGCTGCGCAGCAACACAGTCAGCACAGAACGAACAGTGGCATCTGCTCCCACAGCAGAAGAACCAGCAGGGAAAGCTAGTGCTGGGCCTCTTCAGCACACAGGCTGCTTTGCAACGGTGTCACTCATTTGAATCCATCAGTCTCTCCTCGGTTTCATACCTAAAAGTCCATTTGAATCCAAATTCTCCTCGGTTTCATACCTAAAAGTCCATTTGAATCCAAATTCTCAGCTGGTCGCTCTCAGCTGCAGGCAGCACAGTGAGTACAGCACGAACGTTTGGCCTCTGCTCCCACAGCAGAAGTGTCAGGATTGAAAGCTTGTGCTGGACCTGTTCGGCACACAATCACCTTTACATTGGTGCATCCATCGTTGCTTTCACTGCTCCCTTTCATACAGGAAAAGCATTTGAATGGAGTCAGTTCAGAGCCTGCTCTCTGCTGGCAGCAACACAGTCAGCACAGAACGAAGAGTGGCATCTGCTCCCACAGCAGAAGAACCAGCAGGGAAAGCTAGTGCTGGGCCTCTTCAGCACACAGGCTGCTTTGCAACGGTGTCACCATCATTGCAGTCTCTCCTCGGTTTCATACCTAAAAGTCCATTTGAATCCAAATTCTCAGCTGGTCGCTCTCAGCTGCAGGCAGCACAGTGAGTACAGCACGAACGTTTGGCCTCTGCTCCCACAGCAGAAGTGTCAGGATTGAAAGCTTGTGCTGGACCTGTTCAGCACACAATCACCTTTACATTGGTGCATCCATCGTTGCTTTCACTGCTCCCTTTCATACAGGAAAAGCATTTGAATGGAATCAGTTCAGAGCCTGCTCTCTGCTGGCAGCAACACAGTCAGCACAGAACGAACAGTGGCATCTGCTCCCACAGCAGAAGAACCAGCAGGGAAAGCTAGTGCTGGGCCTCTTCAGCACACAGGCTGCTTTGCAACGGTGTCACCATCATTGCAGTCTCTCCTCGGTTTCATACCTAAAAGTCCATTTGAATCCAAATTCTCAGCTGGTCGCTCTCAGCTGCAGGCAGCACAGTGAGTACAGCACGAACGTTTGGCTTCTGCTCCCACAGCAGAAGTGTCAGGATTTAAAGCTTGTGCTGGACCTGTTCAGCACACAATCACCTTTACATTGGTGCATCCATCGTTGCTTTCACTGCTCCCTTTCATACAGGAAAAGCATTTGAATGGAGTCAGTTCAGAGCCTGCTCTCTGCTGGCAGCAACACAGTCAGCACAGAACGAACAGTGGCATCTGCTCCCACAGCAGAAGAACCAGCAGGGAAAGCTGGTGCTGGGCCTCTTCAGCACACAGGCAGCTTTGCAACGGTGTCACCATCGTTGCAGTCTCTCCTCGGTTTCACACCTAAAACTCCATTTGAATCCAAATTCTCAGCTGGTCTCTCTCAGCTGCAGGCAGCACAGTGAGTACAGCACGAACGTTTGGCTTCTGCTCCACAGCAGAAGAGCCAGGAGGGAAAGATTGTGCTGG
>NW_026914145.1:0-6156 GCF_034315485.1 Pezoporus occidentalis | reverse complement strand
TGAATGTTGGGGGAGCTTGCATTTACAAAGTTTTCATTCTTAGAAATGAAATGCAGTTATGTACCTGTCAGGGGTACAGAAACATAGTGTGTTTGTTTTAAAGCCGAAGGGCTTAATACCTGATTTCATTATGCAGTACTGTCATCGGCACTGGCCCAAAATTCATCACAACTGTCTTGTAGTCCGAATTAAAAACATTCCTGTAGATTTCAGCAGCATTCCTGCAATATCACTGTAGCAACAGAAATGGTGGAACTTCAGAGTCTTATTCAGGTATTTTACTACGTCTCCCAAAATTTCTTGAAAGTATTGAGTATCATCACATTTTTGCTGTGTTGGTACTCAGCATTGTATCAGTAAGTACCTACAGTGGCCTTTTTTTAAAGCTGAACTACAGTATCTGAATCTTTTTATTACCTGGATTACCCAAAAGTTTTTTATTGTACATATCCTCCTGGATAAGGGTAAGTGCAGTCAACAAATTCTACTTTATACCTTGCATTCCTTCACATCAAGTCTTATCCCTCACTTCTATTTATTATTGTTTTAAACCAAGACAAAGTTAAGTACAATTTTTTTTAAAAACCCCCACCCTTCAAGATCAGCTGTAATTTCTTTAATAACCTGCAATACAAAGCAACACCCCTCCTTAGAAATGGTTAAGACACTTCCTATTGGTTTTACGTATCTTCAGACACGTGTAATAATGTCAAGATCATAAAATCATGGGCAGGGACACCTTCCACTAGACCAGGTTGCTCAAAGCCCCATCGAACCTGTCTTTGAACATTTCCAGGGACAGGAAATGCACAACTTCTCTGGGCAACCTGTTACAGTGCCTCACCACCCTCACAGTTCCCCTAATTTCCAGTCTAAATCTCCCCTCTTTCAGTTTAAAGCCATCACTCCTATCTCTACACTCTCTGATAGAGTCCCTCACCATCTTTCAACAATAGATGGTATCAACAGCTGGAAAGCAGCTACGGAGGACTTGGGGGTCCCGGTAGACAAGTCAACTATGAACAATGTGCCCTTGTGGGCCAAAAGGCAAATTATATCCTGGGGTGCATCACGAAGAGCATAGCCAGCACGTTGAGGAAGATTCTCCCCCAACTCTACTCTGCCCTGGTGAGGCTGCATCTGGAGTAGTGTGTTCAGTTCTGGGCTCCTTGGTATAAGACAGACAAAGAACTACTGGAGAGGGTCCAGCAGAGGGCTACAAAGATGATTAGGGGACTGGAACATCTCTCCTCTGAGAAAGTCTCGGCCTGTCTAGCCTAGAGGAAGAGAAGGCTCAGGCGAGATATGATCAATGTGCCTAAGTACTTGAAAGGAGGGTGTCAAAGGGATGGGACCAGACTCTTTTTGGTGGTGCCAGGTGACAAGAGGCAACAGGCATCAACTAAACCCCAGAAGTTCCACTGGAACATGGGGAAGAACCATTGGGGTGACTGAGCATTGGAATAGGCTGTCCAGAGGGGTTGTGGAGTCTCCTTTCTGGGAGATAATAAAGAGCCATCTGGACAGAGTTCTGACTAATGGGTCCAGCAGAGCCCTATCAAGATGATTAACAGACTGAGGCGTCTCGCTTATAGGGAAAAAGCTAAGAGCTGGGCCTGTTTACCCTGGAGAAGAGACAGAGGGGATCTTAATGTTTACAATTTCTTTCAGGGTGGGTGTCAAGAGGATGGGGCCAGATTTTCAGTGGTGCCCAGTGATAGCATGGGGGCAACAGACACAAACTGAAACAGAGGAAGTTCCACCTGAATATAATGAAGAACTTCTTTACTTTGAGGGTGGCAGAGAACTGGAACAGGCTGCCCAGGGAGGTCATGGAGTCTCCCAGGAGATATTCAAACCCGCCTAGATGCAATCCTATGAGACCTGCTTTAGGTGAACCTGCTATAGCAGGGGGTTGGACTAGATGATCTCCAGAGGTCCCCTCCAAGCCCAACCATTCTGTGACTCTGTGAACAGCTCTGCTGACGAAACACTAGTGATGAGGTACTGAGGTGTAACTTTTGTCATCTCCCTCCCCCTCCCAGAATACTGAGGACAAAGCTCAAACAACTCACAAAGAATAAAAACCAGTCACATCCAAGGAACAGAATTTAAACTAAATTTACTAAAAAAATTTTTTTACCCTTTTTGGGGGAAGTGTTTGGTCTTAAAAACCGGTTTTTCTTTGGGTTGTTCCTTGGGGGGACAAAAGTCAATGCAAAAACCCAAAACTGTGGCTAAAGGGCTTTTTGGTTCAAATTTTAGGGAAAAGATGGAAAAGCCCCCTTTTGAATCTTTTATTTTTAAAACCCCCTTTTAAGTTTCTGTAACAGCTAAAAAAACAAAGGTCCCTGCAAAAAAATGCCTTTTTGGGTTCCAAACCCTTTAGGAAAAAGGCCGGGAAAAAACAAAATTGGGCTTTTTCCGCTTGAAAAAATGGCTAAATTTTTTCCTTTTTGGGGGTTCCAAAAAATTTTTTTTTCCCCAAAAGAAAGGGCCCCGCGAAAACTTCCTTGGGCAAAACCCGGGTTTTTTTTAAAAATTCCCGTTTTCCCTCTTAGGAAAAAAAAAGGGCCTTCCAAAAAATTTGAGCCAAAAACCGGGAAAAAGGATTCGGGAACCAAAAAGGGTGGTGGTAAAAAACCGGGTTTTGGGGAAAAAACCCCCCAGGAAAAAGGGGAACTGGGTTTTTTTTTGGTTCTTTTTTTTCCTTTTTTTTTTAATTGCTTGATTAAACTTTCCCCAAAACCAGGTTTAAGCTTTGGGGGGTGATGTTAAAATCTTCCCTTTAAAAGGGGCCTGAGAAACTGGGTCCCCCTCCCAAAGCACCCCCGGTAAATCCATGAAAAAGACGACCTTTCAAAAACAGCCAAAAGGGAGGGTTTTTCCCAGGGGGTTTTTTTCCCCCCTGGCTCCCCAGAAAACCCAATATACCCCAATCTTTTTGGGTTTTAGGAAATTTTTTTAATTTCAAGGGGCAACTTTTGGGAAAACCCGGGTGGAAACCCCCTCCTTTTTTAAGGAGGAACTGGAACCTTTTAAAGAACCGGCTGGACCAAGGAGTCCTTTTTGGGCTTTTCGCTGTGGGGGAAAACAAACCTGTTCAAAACCAAGCCCCAGGAGGAAAGCCAAAAAAATTTCCCGCCAAACCCCCTAAATTTTTGCGAAAAAGGGGAAAAAGGAAAAACTTTTTTTTAACAAGCCTTTTTCCTGGGTTTTTTAAGGCCCGGGATTTCAAAATATTTTTTGGCTTTTTAAAAAAAGGCATTTTTTGGAGGGGGAAAATTTTTTAAAGTAGGGAAAATATTTTTTCTTTTTTCTAAAAATTCATTTGGGGCTGTTTTTTAAAAAACCCAAGAAACCCTTTTTTTGGCCCAGAAACACTGGTTTTTGCATTTTTAACCTTTGTTTTCCTTTTAAGGAACAACCCATAAGGGTTAAAAAAAAGACCAAAAACACTTAGCCCCGGGAAAGGTTTAAAAAAAATTTTTTTTTTTAAATTTATTTTAAAATTTCTTTCTCTTGGATGTGACTGGTTTTTATTCTTTGTAGTTGTTTGACTTTGCCCTTTAGTATTCTGGGAAAGGGAGGGGGATAACAAAACCCTCAGTACCTCATCACTTTTTTAGCAGAAAATGGGGTTGGGCTTGGAGGGAAACCTTGGAGATCATTTTCCAATTGCTATAGCAGGTTCACCTAAAGCGGGTCTCATAGGATTCATCTAGGCAGGTTTAATTTCTCCTGGGAAATTCCATGACCCCCCTGGGCACCCTTGTTTCCAGTTCTCTGCCACCCTAAAGTAAAGAAGTTCTTCTTTTATTTTGGGGGTGGAAATTCCTTTTTTTAGTTTGTTTTTTCCCCCTATGTTATACTGGGCACCGCTGAATAGTCTGGCCCCATCCTCTTGACACCCACCCTAAAGGGATTTTTGTAAACAAAAAATCCCCTTGTCTCTTCTCCAGGGTAAACGGGGCCCAGCTTTTAGTTTTTTCCCTAAAAGGGAAACGCCTCAGTCTTTTTAATCATCTTGATGGGCTCTGCGGGAACCCTTTTAGTCAAATTTTCTCTCCAGATGGCTTTTTTATTATCTCCCAAAAGGAGCCCCCAAACCCCTCTGGACAGCCTTTCCAATGCTCAGTCACCCCAATGGTTTTTCCCCATGTTCCAGGGGAAAACCTGGGGTTTTGGTTGATCCTTTTCCTCTTTTCACCTGGCACCACCAAAAGAGTCTGGTCCCCTCCCTTTGACACCCTCCTTTTAAGTCTTACACATTGATAAAATCAATTAGCCTTCTCTTCCTCTAGGCTGACAGGGCCCAGAAATTTCTCCCGAGGAGGGATGTTCCCAGTCCCCCAAACATTTTTTAGCCCCCCTGTGGACCCTCTCCAGTAGTTCTTTGTCTGTTTATACCAAGGAGCCCAAAAACTGAACACACTCTCCAGATCACCCCCCGGGGGGAAAAAGTTAAATCTTCCCCAAGTTGGCTTGTCTTCGTGATGCACCCCCGGGGGGTAATTTTTTTGGCCCACAAGGGCCCCATTTTCATAGTTGACCCTTGTACCGGGAAACCCCAAAGGTCCCCGTAGCTGCTTTCCAGCTGTTGATACCATCTATTTGTTAAAGATGGTGGGGACTCTATCAGAGAGTGTAGAGATAGGAGTGATGGCTTTAAACTGAAAGGGGAAATTTAAAATGGTTTGTGAGGGTGGTGAGGCCTAAAAGGGCCCTTGTGGTTTCCCCTGCCCTGGAAATGTTCAAAGACAGGTTCGATGGGGCTTTGAGCAACCTGGGTCAAAGGGGAAGGGTGCCCTGCCCATGTTTTTTATGATTTTGACATTATTACAACTGGTCTGAAATACGTAAAACCCAAAAAGGAAGTGTCTTAACCATTTTAAATTTTGTTTTTGCGGGGTTTTAAAGAAATTACAGTTTTGAAGGGTGGGTGTTTTAAAAAGAATTGTCCTTAACTTTGTCTTGGTTTAAAACAATAATAAATAGAAGTGAGGGATAAACTTGATGTAAAGGGAAAAATGAAAGGGGTTAAAGTAAAATTTGTTGACTGCACTTCCCCTTTAAGGAGGATATTTTACAGATAAAATTTTTCGTAATCCAGGTAATAAAAAAAATTCAGTATTTCAGCTTTAAAAACGGGCCCCTTTGTAGGTACTTACTGATACAATGCTGAGTTCCAACACAGCAAGCAATGTGATGATATTTAATCTTTTAAAAGAATTTTTTTGGGGGGACGTAGTATAAAAAAACTTGGGACACTTTTACTTCCCAAACCAAAAAATTCCCCTTTTTTTGGAAGCATTATCTCAATTTTTGAGTAGCAAATGGGGAAAAATAAATATTTCCTCGTTTTGCTGAGGTGGTTGATCTGAGAAGTTGTAATCATTAGTTACATATTGTAACTATTTTTGTTTTAAAAATTTTCTCTTTTTAATGTTCAGGTTTACTTTGATTATATTGGGAAACTAATGCAAATGCTGGGACTTCCCCGGCTTTTTGTTTTTAAAAAACTGTTGGAAAAAATTTGGGAAATTTACCAAAGAAATAACTCCCTATATGAGGAAAGGGGAACTTTAAGCTGGAAAACCCGGTAGGTTTTATTTAAATTTTTCCCCTTGTGGTGTTGATTTTACCAAAACAGATACTTTATTTGTTCGGGGTTTCCCGGTTAAATTTGAAGGCTTCAAAAAAGCAGCTGATAGCTTTTTTTGAATTTATGGATTATTACACTATGACAGTAGCTTTTAGGAATTTCAGCAAGTGGAATTGCTTTACTCTGGCTGTAACAGGGATGACTGTTTTTTTTGGAAAAGTCTGTTTTTTTAGCCCTGTGCATGTAATTTAAATACTGAGGCCCCCCCCAAGGGGTGCTCTTGTTTTTTGACCGGGGCAACGCGGGGTCTTTTTTGCTTCAAAAAAGTAGGAAGAATTTAAGGTCCATGCTACCTGAATAAGACTCTGAAGTTCCCCCTTTTTTTATTTCTACAGTGATTTCAGGGGAAACTCAAAAATTCCCGGGGAATGTTTTTAAATTTTGGACTACAAGACATTTTGATGAATTTTGGGGCCCGTGCCGATGACAGTACTGCATCAGATGAAATGGGTTTAACCCTTGGGCTTTTAAAAATAACAAACACACTCATG
>NW_026914144.1:0-7268 GCF_034315485.1 Pezoporus occidentalis | reverse complement strand
TTACATTGGTTCATCCATCGTTGCTTTCACTGCTCCCTTTCATACAGGAAAAGCATTTGAATGGAATCAGTTCAGAGCCTGCTCTCTGCTGCGCAGCAACACTGTCAGCACAGAATGAACAGTGGCATCTGCTCCCACAGCAGAAGAACCAGCAGGGAAAGCTAGTGCTGGGCCTCTTCAGCACACAGGCTGCTTTGCAACGGTGTCACCATCATTGCAGTCTCTCCTCGGTTTCATACCTAAAACTCCATTTGAATCCAAATTCTCATCTGGTCTCTCTCAGCTGCAGGCAGCACAGTGAGTACAGCACGAACGTTTGGCTTCTGCTCCCACAGCAGAAGAGCCAGGATTGAAAGCTTGTGCTGGACCTGTTCAGCACACAAAACACAGTCAGCACAGAATGAACAGTGGCATCTGCTCCCACAGCAGAAGAACCAGCAGGGAAAGCTAGTGCTGGGCCTCTTCAGCACACAGGCTGCTTTGCAACGGTGTCACCATCATTGCAGTCTCTCCTCGGTTTCATACCTAAAACTCCATTTGAATCCAAATTCTCAGCTGGTCTCTCTCAGCTGCCCAGCAGCACAGTGAGTACAGCACGAACGTTTGGCTTCTGCTCCCACAGCAGAAGAGCCAGGATTGAAAGCTTGTGCTGGACCTGTTCAGCACACAATCACCTTTACATTGGTGCATCCATCGTTGCTTTCACTGCTCCCTTTCATACAGGAAAAGCATTTGAATGGAATCAGTTCAGAGCCTGCTCTCTGCTGCGCAGCAACACAGTCAGCACAGAATGAACAGTGGCATCTGCTCCCACAGCAGAAGAACCAGCAGGGAAAGCTAGTGCTGGGCCTCTTCAGCACACAGGCTGCTTTGCAACGGTGTCACCATCATTGCAGTCTCTCCTCGGTTTCATACCTAAAACTCCATTTGAATCCAAATTCTCAGCTGGTCTCTCTCAGCTGCCCAGCAGCACAGTGAGTACAGCACGAACGTTTGGCTTCTGCTCCCACAGCAGAAGAGCCAGGATTGAAAGCTTGTGCTGGACCTGTTCAGCACACAATCACCTTTACATTGGTGCATCCATCGTTGCTTTCACTGCTCCCTTTCATACAGGAAAAGCATTTGAATGGAATCAGTTCAGAGCCTGCTCTCTGCTGGCAGCAACACAGTCAGCACAGAAAGAACAGTGGCATCTGCTCCCACAGCAGAAGAACCAGCAGGGAAAGCTAGTGCTGGGCCTCTTCAGCACACAGGCTGCTTTGCAACGGTGTCACCATTTACATTGGTGCATCCATCGTTGCTTTCACTGCTCCCTTTCATACAGGAAAAGCATTTGAATGGAATCAGTAGTGCTGGGCCACTTCAGCACACAGGCTGCTTTGCAACGGTGTCACCATCATTGCAGTCTCTCCTCGGTTTCATACCTAAAAGTCCATTTGAATCCAAATTCTCAGCTGGTCTCTCTCAGATGCAGGCAGCACAGTGAGTACAGCACGAACGTTTGGCTTCTGCTCCCCCAGCAGAAGAGCCAGGATTGAAAGCTTGTGCTGGACCTGTTCAGCACACAATCACCTTTACATTGGTGCATCCATCGTTGCTTTCACTGCTCCCTTTCATACAGGAAAAGCATTTGAATGGAATCAGTTCAGAGCCTGCTCTCTGCTGCGCAGCAACACAGCACAGAATGAACAGTGGCATCTGCTCCCACAGCAGAAGAACCAGCAGGGAAAGCTAGTGCTGGGCCTCTTCAGCACACAGGCTGCTTTGCAACGGTGTCACCATCATTGCAGTCTCTCCTCGGTTTCATACCTAAAAGTCCATTTGAATCCAAATTCTCAGCTGGTCGCTTTCAGCTGCCCAGCAGCACAGTGAGTACAGCACGAACGTTTGGCTTCTGCTCCCACAGCAGAAGAGCCTGGATTGAAAGCTTGTGCTGGACCCGTTCAGCACACAATCACCTTTACATTGGTGCATCCATCGTTGCTTTCACTGCTCCCTTTCATATAGGAAAAGCATTTGAATGGAATCAGTTCAGAGCCTGCTCTCTGCTGGCAGCAACACAGTCAGCACAGAATGAACAGTGGCATCTGCTCCCACAGCAGAAGAACCAGCAGGGAAAGCTAGTGCTGGGCCTCTTCAGCACACAGGCTGCTTTGCAACGGTGTCACCATCATTGCAGTCTCTCCTCGGTTTCATACCTAAAAGTCCATTTGAATCCAAATTCTCAGCTGGTCGCTTTCAGCTGCCCAGCAGCACAGTGAGTACAGCACGAACGTTTGGCTTCTGCTCCCACAGCAGAAGAGCCAGGATTGAAAGCTTGTGCTGGACCTGTTCAGCACACAATCACCTTTACATTGGTGCATCCATCGTTGCTTTCACTGCTCCCTTTCATACAGGAAAAGCATTTGAATGGAATCAGTTCAGAGCCTGCTCTCTGCTGCGCAGCAACACAGTCACAGAATGAACAGTGGCATCTGCTCCCACAGCAGAAGAACCAGCAGGGAAAGCTAGTGCTGGGCCTCTTCAGCACACAGGCTGCTTTGCAACGGTGTCACCATCATTGCAGTCTCTCCTCGGTTTCATACCTAAAAGTCCATTTGAATCCAAATTCTCAGCTGGTCTCTCTCAGCTGCAGGCAGCACAGTGAGTACAGCACGAACGTTTGGCTTCTGCTCCCACAGCAGAAGAGCCAGGATTGAAAGCTTGTGCTGGACCTGTTCAGCACACAATCACCTTTACATTGGTGCATCCATCACAGAATGAACAGTGGCATCTGCTCCCACAGCAGAAGAACCAGCAGGGAAAGCTAGTGCTGGGCCTCTTCAGCACACAGGCTGCTTTGCAACGGTGTCACCATCATTGCAGTCTCTCCTCGGTTTCATACCTAAAAGTCCATTTGAATCCAAATTCTCAGCTGGTCGCTCTCAGATGCAGGCAGCACAGTGAGTACAGCACGAACGTTTGGCCTCTGCTCCCACAGCAGAAGTGTCAGGATTGAAAGCTTGTGCTGGACCTGTTCAGCACACAATCACCTTTACATTGGTGCATCCATCGTTGCTTTCACTGCTCCCTTTCATACAGGAAAAGCATTTGAATGGAATCAGTTCAGAGCCTGCTCTCTGCTGGCAGCAACACAGTCAGCACAGAACGAACAGTGGCATCTGCTCCCACAGCAGAAGAACCAGCAGGGAAAGCTAGTGCTGGGCCTCTTCAGCACACAGGCTGCTTTGCAACGGTGTCACCATCATTGCAGTCTCTCCTCGGTTTCATACCTAAAACTCCATTTGAATCCAAATTCTCAGCTGGTCGCTTTCAGCTGCCCAGCAGCACAGTGATTACAGCACGAACGTTTGGCTTCTGCTCCCACAGCAGAAGAGCCAGGAGGGAAAGCTTGTGCTGGACCTGTTCAGCACACAATCACCTTTACATTGGTGCATCCATCGTTGCTTTCACTGCTCCCTTTCATACAGGAAAAGCATTTGAATGGAATCAGTTCAGAGCCTGCTCTCTGCTGGCAGCAACACAGTCAGCACAGAATGAACAGTGGCATCTGCTCCCACAGCAGAAGAACCAGCAGGGAAAGCTAGTGCTGGGCCTCTTCAGCACACAGGCTGCTTTGCAACGGTGTCACCATCATTGCAGTCTCTCCTCGGTTTCATACCTAAAACTCCATTTGAATCCAAATTCTCAGCTGGTCGCTCTCAGCTGCCGGCAGCACAGTGAGTACAGCACGAACGTTTGGCTTCTGCTCCCACAGCAGAAGAGCCAGGATTGAAAGCTTGTGCTGGACCTGTTCAGCACACAATCACCTTTACATTGGTGCATCCATCGTTGCTTTCACTGCTCCCTTTCATACAGGAAAAGCATTTGAATGGAATCAGTTCAGAGCCTGCTCTCTGCTGCGCAGCAACACAGTCAGCACAGAACGAACAGTGGCATCTGCTCCCACAGCAGAAGAACCAGCAGGGAAAGCTAGTGCTGGGCCTCTTCAGCACACAGGCTGCTTTGCAACGGTGTCACCATCATTGCAGTCTCTCCTCGGTTTCATACCTAAAAGTCCATTTGAATCCAAATTCTCAGCTGGTCTCTCTCAGCTGCAGGCAGCACAGTGATTACAGCACGAACGTTTGGCTTCTGCTCCCACAGCAGAAGAGCCAGGATTGAAAGCTTGTGCTGGACCTGTTCAGCACACAATCACCTTTACATTGGTGCATCCATCGTTGCTTTCACTGCTCCCTTTCATACAGGAAAAGCATTTGAATGGAATCAGTTCAGAGCCTGCTCTCTGCTGGCAGCAACACAGTCAGCACAGAAAGAACAGTGGCATCTGCTCCCACAGCAGAAGAACCAGCAGGGAAAGCTAGTGCTGGGCCTCTTCAGCACACAGGCTGCTTTGCAACGGTGTCACCATCATTGCAGTCTCTCCTCGGTTTCATACCTAAAAGTCCATTTGAATCCAAATTCTCAGCTGGTCTCTCTCAGCTGCAGGCAGCACAGTGAGTACAGCACGAACGTTTGGCCTCTGCTCCCACAGCAGAAGAGCCAGGATTGAAAGCTTGTGCTGGACCTGTTCAGCACACAATCACCTTTACATTGGTGCATCCATCGTTGCTTTCACTGCTCCCTTTCATACAGGAAAAGCATTTGAATGGAATCAGTTCAGAGCCTGCTCTCTGCTGCGCAGCAACACAGTCAGCACAGAATGAACAGTGGCATCTGCTCCCACAGCAGAAGAACCAGCAGGGAAAGCTAGTGCTGGGCCTCTTCAGCACACAGGCTGCTTTGCAACGGTGTCACCATCATTGCAGTCTCTCCTCCGTTTCATACCTAAAAGTCCATTTGAATCCAAATTCTCAGCTGGTCGCTCTCAGCTGCAGGCAGCACAGTGAGTACAGCACGAACGTTTGGCTTCTGCTCCCACAGCAGAAGAGCCAGGATTGAAAGCTTGTGCTGGACCTGTTCAGCACACAATCACCTTTACATTGGTGCATCCATCGTTGCTTTCACTGCTCCCTTTCATACAGGAAAAGCATTTGAATGGAATCAGTTCAGAGCCTGCTCTCTGCTGGCAGCAACACAGTCAGCACAGAACGAACAGTGGCATCTGCTCCCACAGCAGAAGAACCAGCAGGGAAAGCTAGTGCTGGGCCTCTTCAGCACACAGGCTGCTTTGCAACGGTGTCACCATCATTGCAGTCTCTCCTCGGTTTCATACCTAAAACTCCATTTGAATCCAAATTCTCAGCTGGTCGCTCTCAGCTGCCCAGCAGCACAGTGATTACAGCACGAACGTTTGGCTTCTGCTCCCACAGCAGAAGAGCCAGGAGGGAAAGCTTGTGCTGGACCTGTTCAGCACACAATCACCTTTACATTGGTTCATCCATCGTTGCTTTCACTGCTCCCTTTCATACAGGAAAAGCATTTGAATGGAATCAGTTCAGAGCCTGCTCTCTGCTGGCAGCAACACAGTCAGCACAGAAAGAACAGTGGCATCTGCTCCCACAGCAGAAGAACCAGCAGGGAAAGCTAGTGCTGGGCCTCTTCAGCACACAGGCTGCTTTGCAACGGTGTCACCATCATTGCAGTCTCTCCTCGGTTTCATACCTAAAAGTCCATTTGAATCCAAATTCTCAGCTGGTCTCTCTCAGCTGCAGGCAGCACAGTGAGTACAGCACGAACGTTTGGCTTCTGCTCCCACAGCAGAAGAGCCAGGAGGGAAAGCTTGTGCTGGACCTGTTCAGCACACAATCACCTTTACATTGGTGCATCCATCGTTGCTTTCACTGCTCCCTTTCATACAGGAAAAGCATTTGAAAGGAATCAGTTCAGAGCCTGCTCTCTGCTGGCAGCAACACAGTCAGCACAGAATGAACAGTGGCATCTGCTCCCACAGCAGAAGAACCAGCAGGGAAAGCTAGTGCTGGGCCACTTCAGCACACAGGCTGCTTTGCAACGGTGTCACCATCATTGCAGTCTCTCCTCGGTTTCATACCTAAAAGTCCATTTGAATCCAAATTCTCAGCTGGTCGCTCTCAGCTGCAGGCAGCACAGTGAGTACAGCACGAACGTTTGGATTCTGCTCCCACAGCAGAAGGGCCAGGATTGAAAGCTTGTGCTGGACCTGTTCAGCACACAATCACCTTTACATTGGTGCATCCATCGTTGTTTTCACTGCTCCCTTTCAAACAGGAAAAGCATTTGAATGGAATCAGTTCAGAGCCTGCTCTCTGCTGGCAGCAACACAGTCAGCACAGAATGAACAGTGGCATCTGCTCCCACAGCAGAAGAACCAGCAGGGAAAGCTAGTGCTGGGCCTCTTCAGCACACAGGCTGCTTTGCAACGGTGTCACCATCATTGCAGTCTCTCCTCGGTTTCATACCTAAAAGTCCATTTGAATCCAAATTCTCAGCTGGTCTCTCTCAGCTGCAGGCAGCACAGTGAGTACAGCACGAACGTTTGGCTTCTGCTCCCACAGCAGAAGAGCCAGGATTGAAAGCTTGTGCTGGACCTGTTCAGCACACAATCACCTTTACATTGGTGCATCCATCGTTGCTTTCACTGCTCCCTTTCATACAGGAAAAGCATTTGAATGGAATCAGTTCAGAGCCTGCTCTCTGCTGGCAGCAACACAGTCAGCACAGAATGAACAGTGGCATCTGCTCCCACAGCAGAAGAACCAGCAGGGAAAGCTAGTGCTGGGGCTCTTCAGCACACAGGCTGCTTTGCAACGGTGTCACCATCATTGCAGTCTCTCCTCGGTTTCATACCTAAAACTCCATTTGAATCCAAATTCTCAGCTGGTCGCTTTCAGCTGCCCAGCAGCACAGTGAGTACAGCACGAACGTTTGGCTTCTGCTCCCACAGCAGAAGAGCCAGGATTGAAAGCTTGTGCTGGACCTGTTCAGCACACAATCACCTTTACATTGGTGCATCCATCGTTGCTTTCACTGCTCCCTTTCATACAGGAAAAGCATTTGAATGGAATCAGTTCAGAGCCTGCTCTCTGCTGCTCAGCAACACAGTTTTGAATCCAAATTCTCAGCTGGTCTCTCTCAGCTGCAGGCAGCACAGTGAGTACAGCACGAACGTTTGGCTTCTGCTCCCACAGCAGAAGAGCCAGGATTGAAAGCTTGTGCTGGACCTGTTCAGCACACAATCACCTTTACATTGGTGCATCCATCGTTGCTTTCACTGCTCCCTTTCATACAGGAAAAGCATTTGAATGGAATCAGTTCAGAGCCTGCTCTCTGCTGCTCAGCAACACAGT
>NW_026914143.1:0-7856 GCF_034315485.1 Pezoporus occidentalis | reverse complement strand
CAGGCTCTGAACTGATTCCATTCAAATGCTTTTCCTGTATGAAAGGGAGCAGTGAAAGCAACGATGGATGCACCAATGTAAAGGTGATTGTGTGCTGAACAGGTCCAGCACAAGCTTTCAATCCTGGCTCTTCTGCTGTGGGAGCAGAAGCCAAACGTTCGTGCTGTACTCACTGTGCTGCTGGGCAACTGAAAGCGACCAGCTGAGAATTTGGATTCAAATGGAGTTTTAGGTATGAAACCGAGGAGAGACTGCAATGATGGTGACACCGTTGCAAAGCAGCCTGTGTGCTGAAGACTGATTCCATTCAATTGCTTTTCCTGTATGAAAGGGAGCAGTGAAAGCAACGATGGATGCACCAATGTAAAGGTGATTGTGTGCTGAACAGGTCCAGCACAAGCTTTCAATCCTGGCTCTTCTGCTGTGGGAGCAGAAGCCAAACGTTCGTGCTGTACTCACTGTGCTGCTGCAGCTGAGAGAGACCAGCTGAGAATTTGGATTCAAATGGAGTTTTAGGTATGAAACCGAGGAGAGACTGCAATGATGGTGACACCGTTGCAAAGCAGCCTGTGTGCTGAAGAGGCCCAGCACTAGCTTTCCCTGCTGGTTCTTCTGCTGTGGGAGCAGATGCCACTGTTCTTTCTGTGCTGACTGTGTTGCTGCCAGCAGAGAGCAGGCTCTGAACTGATTCCATTCAAATGCTTTTCCTGTATGAAAGGGAGCAGTGAAAGCAACGATGGATGCACCAATGTAAAGGTGATTGTGTGCTGAACAGGTCCAGCACAAGCTTTCAATCCTGGCTCTTCTGCTGTGGGAGCAGAAGCCAAACGTTCGTGCTGTACTCACTGTGCTGCTGGGCAACTGAGAGCGACCAGCTGAGAATTTGGATTCAAATGGAGTTTTAGGTATGAAACCGAGGAGAGACTGCAATGATGGTGACACCGTTGCAAAGCAGCCTGTGTGCTGAAGAGGCCCAGCACTAGCTTTCCCTGCTGGTTCTTCTGCTGTGGGAGCAGATGCCACTGTTCATTCTGTGCTGACAGTGTTGCTGCGCAGCAGAGAGCAGGCTCTGAACTGATTCCATTCAAATGCTTTTCCTGTATGAAAGGGAGCAGTGAAAGCAACGATGGATGCACCAATGTAAAGGTGATTGTGTGCTGAACAGGTCCAGCACAAGCTTTCAATCCTGGCTCTTCTGCTGTGGGAGCAGAAGCCAAACGTTCGTGCTGTACTCACTGTGCTGCTGGGCAGCTGAGAGCGACCAGCTGAGAATTTGGATTCAAATGGAGTTTTAGGTATGAAACCGAGGAGAGACTGCAATGATGGTGACACCGTTGCAAGCAGCCTGTGCTGGTTCTTCTGCTGTGGGAGCAGATGCCACTGTTCTTTCTGTGCTGACTGTGTTGCTGCCAGCAGAGAGCAGGCTCTGAACTGATTCCATTCAAATGCTTTTCCTGTATGAAAGGGAGCAGTGAAAGCAACGATGGATGCACCAATGTAAAGGTGATTGTGTGCTGAACAGGTCCAGCACAAGCTTTCAATCCTGGCTCTTCTGCTGTGGGAGCAGAAGCCAAACGTTCGTGCTGTACTCACTGTGCTGCTGGGCAACTGAGAGCGACCAGCTGAGAATTTGGATTCAAATGGAGTTTTAGGTATGAAACCGAGGAGAGACTGCAATGATGGTGACACCGTTGCAAAGCAGCCTGTGTGCTGAAGAGGCCCAGCACTAGCTTTCCCTGCTGGTTCTTCTGCTGTGGGAGCAGATGCCACTGTTCTTTCTGTGCTGACAGTGTTGCTGCCAGCAGAGAGCAGGCTCTGAACTGATTCCATTCAAATGCTTTTCCTGTATGAAAGGGAGCAGTGAAAGCAACGATGGATGCACCAATGTAAAGGTGATTGTGTGCTGAACAGGTCCAGCACAAGCTTTCAATCCTGGCTCTTCTGCTGTGGGAGCAGAAGCCAAACGTTCGTGCTGTACTCACTGTGCTGCTGGGCAACTGAAAGCGACCAGCTGAGAATTTGGATTCAAATGGAGTTTTAGGTATGAAACCGAGGAGAGACTGCAATGATGGTGACACCGTTGCAAAGCAGCCTGTGTGCTGAAGAGGCCCAGCACTAGCTTTCCCTGCTGGTTCTTCTGCTGTGGGAGCAGATGCCACTGTTCATTCTGTGCTGACTGTGTTGCTGCGCAGCAGAGAGCAGGCTCTGAACTGATTCCATTCAAATGCTTTTCCTGTATGAAAGGGAGCAGTGAAAGCAACGATGGATGCACCAATGTAAAGGTGATTGTGTGCTGAACAGGTCCAGCACAAGCTTTCCCTCCTGGCTCTTCTGCTGTGGGAGCAGAAGCCAAACGTTCGTGCTGTACTCACTGTGCTGCTGGGCAGCTGAGAGCGACCAGCTGAGAATTTGGATTCAAATGGAGTTTTAGGTATGAAACCGAGGAGAGACTGCAATGATGGTGACACCGTTGCAAAGCAGCCTGTGTGCTGAAGAGGCCCAGCACTAGCTTTCCCTGCTGGTTCTTCTGCTGTGGGAGCAGATGCCACTGTTCATTCTGTGCTGACTGTGTTGCTGCCAGCAGAGAGCAGGCTCTGAACTGATTCCATTCAAATGCTTTTCCTGTATGAAAGGGAGCAGTGAAAGCAACGATGGATGCACCAATGTAAAGGTGATTGTGTGCTGAACAGGTCCAGCACAAGCTTTCAATCCTGGCTCTTCTGCTGTGGGAGCAGAAGCCAAACGTTCGTGCTGTACTCACTGTGCTGCTGGGCAACTGAAAGAGACCAGCTGAGAATTTGGATTCAAATGGAGTTTTAGGTATGAAACCGAGGAGAGACTGCAATGATGGTGACACCGTTGCAAAGCAGCCTGTGTGCTGAAGAGGCCCAGCACTAGCTTTCCCTGCTGGTTCTTCTGCTGTGGGAGCAGATGCCACTGTTCTTTCTGTGCTGACTGTGTTGCTGCGCAGCAGAGAGCAGGCTCTGAACTGATTCCATTCAAATGCTTTTCCTGTATGAAAGGGAGCAGTGAAAGCAACGATGGATGCACCAATGTAAAGGTGATTGTGTGCTGAACAGGTCCAGCACAAGCTTTCAATCCTGGCTCTTCTGCTGTGGGAGCAGAAGCCAAACGTTCGTGCTGTACTCACTGTGCTGCTGGGCAACTGAAAGCGACCAGCTGAGAATTTGGATTCAAATGGAGTTTTAGGTATGAAACCGAGGAGAGACTGCAATGATGGTGACACCGTTGCAAAGCAGCCTGTGTGCTGAAGAGGCCCAGCACTAGCTTTCCCTGCTGGTTCTTCTGCTGTGGGAGCAGATGCCACTGTTCATTCTGTGCTGACTGTGTTGCTGCCAGCAGAGAGCAGGCTCTGAACTGATTCCATTCAAATGCTTTTCCTGTATGAAAGGGAGCAGTGAAAGCAACGATGGATGCACCAATGTAAAGGTGATTGTGTGCTGAACAGGTCCAGCACAAGCTTTCAATCCTGGCTCTTCTGCTGTGGGAGCAGAAGCCAAACGTTCGTGCTGTACTCACTGTGCTGCTGCAGCTGAAGCGACCAGCTGAGAATTTGGATTCAAATGGAGTTTTAGGTATGAAACCGAGGAGAGACTGCAATGATGGTGACACCGTTGCAAAGCAGCCTGTGTGCTGAAGAGGCCCAGCACTAGCTTTCCCTGCCTGCCGGCTTCTTCTGCTGTGGGAGCAGATGCCACTGTTCTTTCTGTGCGACTGTGTTGCTGCCAGCAGAGAGCAGGCTCTGAACTGATTCCATTCAAATGCTTTTCCTGTATGAAAGGGAGCAGTGAAAGCAACTATGGATGCACCAATGTAAAGGTGATTGTGTGCTGAACAGGTCCAGCACAAGCTTTCAATCCTGGCTCTTCTGCTGTGGGAGCAGAAGCCAAACGTTCGTGCTGTACTCACTGTGCTGCTGCAGCTGAGAGCGACCAGCTGAGAATTTGGATTCAAATGGAGTTTTAGGTATGAAACCGAGGAGAGACTGCAATGATGGTGACACCGTTGCAAAGCAGCCTGTGTGCTGAAGAGGCCCAGCACTAGCTTTCCCTGCTGGTTCTTCTGCTGTGGGAGCAGATGCCACTGTTCTTTCTGTGCTGACTGTGTTGCTGCCAGCAGAGAGCAGGCTCTGAACTGATTCCATTCAAATGCTTTTCCTGTATGAAAGGGAGCAGTGAAAGCAACGATGGATGCACCAATGTAAAGGTGATTGTGTGCTGAACAGGTCCAGCACAAGCTTTCAATCCTGGCTCTTCTGCTGTGGGAGCAGAAGCCAAACGTTCGTGCTGTACTCACTGTGCTGCTGGGCAGCTGAGAGAGACCAGCTGAGAATTTGGATTCAAATGGAGTTTTAGGTATGAAACCGAGGAGAGACTGCAATGATGGTGACACCGTTGCAAAGCAGCCTGTGTGCTGAAGAGGCCCAGCACTAGCTTTCCCTGCTGGTTCTTCTGCTGTGGGAGCAGATGCCACTGTTCTTTCTGTGCTGACTGTGTTGCTGCGCAGCAGAGAGCAGGCTCTGAACTGATTCCATTCAAATGCTTTTCCTGTATGAAAGGGAGCAGTGAAAGCAACGATGGATGCACCAATGTAAAGGTGATTGTGTGCTGAACAGGTCCAGCACAAGCTTTCAATCCTGGCTCTTCTGCTGTGGGAGCAGAAGCCAAACGTTCGTGCTGTACTCACTGTGCTGCTGGGCAACTGAGAGCGACCAGCTGAGAATTTGGATTCAAATGGAGTTTTAGGTATGAAACCGAGGAGAGACTGCAATGATGGTGACACCGTTGCAAAGCAGCCTGTGTGCTGAAGAGGCCCAGCACTAGCTTTCCCTGCTGGTTCTTCTGCTGTGGGAGCAGATGCCACTGTTCATTCTGTGCTGACTGTGTTGCTGCCAGCAGAGAGCAGGCTCTGAACTGATTCCATTCAAATGCTTTTCCTGTATGAAAGGGAGCAGTGAAAGCAACGATGGATGCACCAATGTAAAGGTGATTGTGTGCTGAACAGGTCCAGCACAAGCTTTCAATCCTGGCTCTTCTGCTGTGGGAGCAGAAGCCAAACGTTCGTGCTGTACTCACTGTGCTGCCTGCAGCTGAGAGCGACCAGCTGAGAATTTGGATTCAAATGGAGTTTTAGGTATGAAACCGAGGAGAGACTGCAATGATGGTGACACCGTTGCAAAGCAGCCTGTGTGCTGAAGAGGCCCAGCACTAGCTTTCCCTGCTGGTTCTTCTGCTGTGGGAGCAGATGCCACTGTTCATTCTGTGCTGACTGTGTTGCTGCGCAGCAGAGAGCAGGCTCTGAACTGATTCCATTCAAATGCTTTTCCTGTATGAAAGGGAGCAGTGAAAGCAACGATGGATGCACCAATGTAAAGGTGATTGTGTGCTGAACAGGTCCAGCACAAGCTTTCAATCCTGGCTCTTCTGCTGTGGGAGCAGAAGCCAAACGTTCGTGCTGTACTCACTGTGCTGCCTGCAGCTGAGAGCGACCAGCTGAGAATTTGGATTCAAATGGAGTTTTAGGTATGAAACCGAGGAGAGACTGCAATGATGGTGACACCGTTGCAAAGCAGCCTGTGTGCTGAAGAGGCCCAGCACTAGCTTTCCCTGCTGGTTCTTCTGCTGTGGGAGCAGATGCCACTGTTCTTTCTGTGCTGACTGTGTTGCTGCCAGCAGAGAGCAGGCTCTGAACTGATTCCATTCAAATGCTTTTCCTGTATGAAAGGGAGCAGTGAAAGCAACGATGGATGCACCAATGTAAAGGTGATTGTGTGCTGAACAGGTCCAGCACAAGCTTTCAATCCTGGCTCTTCTGCTGTGGGAGCAGAAGCCAAACGTTCGTGCTGTACTCACTGTGCTGCCTGCAGCTGAGAGCGACCAGCTGAGAATTTGGATTCAAATGGAGTTTTAGGTATGAAACCGAGGAGAGACTGCAATGATGGTGACACCGTTGCAAAGCAGCCTGTGTGCTGAAGAGGCCCAGCACTAGCTTTCCCTGCTGGTTCTTCTGCTGTGGGAGCAGATGCCACTGTTCATTCTGTGCTGACTGTGTTGCTGCCAGCAGAGAGCAGGCTCTGAACTGATTCCATTCAAATGCTTTTCCTGTATGAAAGGGAGCAGTGAAAGCAACGATGGATGCACCAATGTAAAGGTGATTGTGTGCTGAACAGGTCCAGCACAAGCTTTCAATCCTGGCTCTTCTGCTGTGGGAGCAGAAGCCAAACGTTCGTGCTGTACTCACTGTGCTGCTGGGCAGCTGAAAGCGACCAGCTGAGAATTTGGATTCAAATGGAGTTTTAGGTATGAAACCGAGGAGAGACTGCAATGATGGTGACACCGTTGCAAAGCAGCCTGTGTGCTGAAGAGGCCCAGCACTAGCTTTCCCTGCTGGTTCTTCTGCTGTGGGAGCAGATGCCACTGTTCTTTCTGTGCTGACTGTGTTGCTGCCAGCAGAGAGCAGGCTCTGAACTGATTCCATTCAAATGCTTTTCCTGTATGAAAGGGAGCAGTGAAAGCAACGATGGATGCACCAATGTAAAGGTGATTGTGTGCTGAACAGGTCCAGCACAAGCTTTCAATCCTGGCTCTTCTGCTGTGGGAGCAGAAGCCAAACGTTCGTGCTGTACTCACTGTGCTGCCTGCAGCTGAGAGCGACCAGCTGAGAATTTGGATTCAAATGGAGTTTTAGGTATGAAACCGAGGAGAGACTGCAATGATGGTGACACCGTTGCAAAGCAGCCTGTGTGCTGAAGAGGCCCAGCACTAGCTTTCCCTGCTGGTTCTTCTGCTGTGGGAGCAGATGCCACTGTTCATTCTGTGCTGACTGTGTTGCTGCGCAGCAGAGAGCAGGCTCTGAACTGATTCCATTCAAATGCTTTTCCTGTATGAAAGGGAGCAGTGAAAGCAACGATGGATGCACCAATGTAAAGGTGATTGTGTGCTGAACAGGTCCAGCACAAGCTTTCCCTCCTGGCTCTTCTGCTGTGGGAGCAGAAGCCAAACGTTTGTGCTGTACTCACTGTGCTGCCTGCAGCTGAGAGCGACCAGCTGAGAATTTGGATTCAAATGGAGTTTTAGGTATGAAACCGAGGAGAGACTGCAATGATGGTGACACCGTTGCAAAGCAGCCTGTGTGCTGAAGAGGCCCAGCACTAGCTTTCCCTGCTGGTTCTTCTGCTGTGGGAGCAGATGCCACTGTTCTTTCTGTGCTGACTGTGTTGCTGCCAGCAGAGAGCAGGCTCTGAACTGATTCCATTCAAATGCTTTTCCTGTATGAAAGGGAGCAGTGAAAGCAACGATGGATGCACCAATGTAAAGGTGATTGTGTGCTGAACAGGTCCAGCACAAGCTTTCAATCCTGACACTTCTGCTGTGGGAGCAGAGGCCAAACGTTCGTGCTGTACTCACTGTGCTGCCTGCAGCTGAGAGCGACCAGCTGAGAATTTGGATTCAAATGGACTTTTAGGTATGAAACCGAGGAGAGACTGCAATGATGGTGACACCGTTGCAAAGCAGCCTGTGTGCTGAAGAGGCCCAGCACTAGCTTTCCCTGCTGGTTCTTCTGCTGTGGGAGCAGATGCCACTGTTCTTTCTGTGCTGACTGTGTTGCTGCCAGCAGAGAGCAGGCTCTGAACTGATTCCATTCAAATGCTTTTCCTGTATGAAAGGGAGCAGTGAAAGCAACGATGGATGCACCAATGTAAAGGTGATTGTGTGCTGAACAGGTCCAGCACAAGCTTTCAATCCTGACACTTCTGCTGTGGGAGCAGAGGCCAAACGTTCGTGCTGTACTCACTGTGCTGCTGGGCAGCTGAAAGCGACCACTGAGAATTTGGA
>NW_026914142.1:0-8333 GCF_034315485.1 Pezoporus occidentalis | reverse complement strand
CCTTGAACCTGGGGGGGGGGCCTGGGGTCAGGGGGGACCCGGGAGCCTGGGACCCCCCCCGGCTGTGGTGGGGACCCAATGGATGAGCCCCCAGTGCTGAGCACCCATGGACCAATGCTGAGCACCCCTCAGTCAGCACCCAGCACCCAGCACTGAGCACCCATGACCCAGCCCTCAGCACCCATCACCCAGCACTGAGCACCCATCACTCAGCACCCAGCACTGAGCACCCATGGACCAATGCTGAGCACCCCTCAGTCAGCACCCAGCACTGAGCACCCAGCACTCAGCACCCAGCACTCAGCACCCAGCACTCAGCACCCAGCACTGGGCACCCAGCACCCAGCACTGAGCACCCATCACTCAGCACCCAGCACTGAGCACCCATCACTCAGCACCCAGCACTGAGCACCCAGCACTCAGCACCCAGCACTCAGCACCCGTCACGCAGCATTGAGCACCCATTACTCAGCATCCAGCACCCATCACTCAGCACCCATCACTGAGCATCCATGACCCAGCACTGAGCACCCAGCACTGAGCACCCATCACTCAGCATCCAGCACCCAGCACTGAGCACCCATCACTGAGCCTCCATGACCCAGCACTCGGCACCCATCACCCAGCACTAAGCACCCAGCACCCAGCACTGAGCACCCAGCACTGAGCATCCATGACCCAGCCCTCAGCACCCATCACCCAGCACTAAGCACCCATCACTCAGCACCCATCACCCAGCACTGAGCACCCATCACTCAGCACCCATCACCCAGCACTGAGCACCTGTTACTCAGCATCCAGCACCCATCACTGAGCACCCATCACTGAGCCTCCATGACCCAGCACTCGGCACCCATCACCCAGCACTAAGCACCCAGCACTCAGCACTGAGCACTCATTGAACCAGCACTCGGCACCCATCGCCCCCCCATCACTCAGCACCCATCCCCATCATTGAGCACCCGTCATCCCCCCTCACTGAGCACCCATCACTCAGCACCCATCACTCAGCACCCATTGCCCCCCCTCACTGAGCACCCAGCACTGAGCACCCATCCCCAGCACTGAGCGCCCATCACTCAGCACTCATTGCCCCCCCTCACTCAGCACCCAGCACTGAGCACCCACTGTCCCCCCTCCGTCATCACTCAGCACCCGTCGCTCAGCACCCATTGCCCCCCCTCCCTCAGCACCCATCACTCAGCACCCCTCACTCAGCACCCATCACTCAGCACCCATTGTCCCCCATCACTCAGCACCCCTCAGCACCCGTTGCCCCCCCTACCTCAGCACCCATCCCCATCGCTCAGTCCCCATCACTCAGCACCCCTCACTCAGCACCCATCACTCAGCACCCCTCAGCATCCATTCCCATCACTCAGCACCCATTCCCCCCCCCTTCAGCACCCATCACTCAGCACCCATCCCCATCCCTCAGCACCCATTGCCCCCCATCACTCAGCACCCATCCCCATCCCTCAGCACCCATTGCCCCCCATTGCTCAGCACCCATCCCCATCTCTCAGCACCCATTGCCCCCCATCGCTCAGCACCCATCCCCATCACTCAGCACCCATCCCCATCATTCAGCACCCATTGCCCCCATCTCTCAGCACCCATCCCCATCACTCAGCACCCATTGCCCCCATTGCTCAGCACCCCTCCCTCAGCACCCATTGCTCCCCATCCCTCAGCACCCATCCCTCAGCACCCTTCGCTCAGCACCCATCGCTCAGCGCCCATCCCCATCCCTCAGCACCCATCACTCAGCCCCCATCGCTCAGCACCCATTGCCCCCCATTGCTCAGCACCCAACGCTCAGCACCCATCCCTCAGCACCCATCCCTCAGCACCCATCGCTCAGCACCCAACGCTCAGCACCCAACGCTCAGCACCCATCCCCATCCCTCAGCACCCATCACTCAGCACCCATCGCTCAGCACCCATTGCCCCCCATTGCTCAGCACCCATCCCCATCGCTCAGCACCCATCCCCATCCCTCAGCACCCATCCCTCAGCACCCTTCGCTCAGCACCCATCGCTCAGCGCCCATCCCCATCCCTCAGCACCCATCACTCAGCACCCATCGCTCAGCACCCATTGCCCCCCATTGCTCAGCACCCATCCCCATCGCTCAGCACCCATCCCCATCCCTCAGCACCCATCCCTCAGCACCCTTCGCTCAGCACCCATCGCTCAGCGCCCATCGCTCAGCGCCCATCCCCATCCCGCAGCACCCATCCCTCAGCACCCATCCCTCAGCACCCATCCCCATCGCTCAGCACCCATCCCCATCCCTCAGCACCCATCCCTCAGCACCCATTGCTCAGCACCCAACGCTCAGCACCCATCCCTCAGCACCCATTGATCAGCACCCATCCCCATCGCTCAGCACCCATCCCCATCCCTCAGCACCCATCCCTCAGCACCCATTGCTCAGCACCCAACGCTCAGCACCCATCCCCATCCCTCAGCACCCATCCCTCAGCACCCATTGATCAGCACCCATCCCCATCGCTCAGCACCCATCCCCATCCCTCAGCACCCATCCCTCAGCACCCATCCCTCAGCACCCATCGCTCAGCACCCAACGCTCAGCACCCATCCCCATCCCTCAGCACCCATCCCTCAGCACCCATCCCTCAGCACCCTTCGCTCAGCACCCATCGCTCAGCGCCCATCCCCATCCCTCAGCACCCATCACTCAGCACCCTTCGCTCAGCACCCATCGCTCAGCACCCATCCCTCAGCACCCATCGCTCAGCACCCATCGCTCAGCACCCATCGCTCAGCACCCATCCCCATCCCTCAGCACCCATCGCTCAGCACCCATCCCCATCCCTCAGCACCCATTGCCCCCCATCACTCAGCACCCATCCCTCAGCACCCATCCCTCAGCACCCATTGCTCAGCACCCAACGCTCAGCACCCATCCCCATCCCTCAGCACCCATCCCTCAGCACCCATCCCCATCGCTCAGCACCCATCCCCATCGCTCAGCACCCATCCCTCAGCACCCATTCCTCAGCACCCGTTGCTCAGCACCCAACGCTCAGCACCCATCCCCATCCCTCAGCACCCATCCCTCAGCACCCATCGCTCAGCACCCATCGCTCCACCCATCCCTCAGCACCCATCCCTCAGCACCCATCGCTCAGCATCCATTCAGCACCCATCAGCACCATCGCTCAGCACCCATCCCCATCCCTCAGCACCCATCCCTCAGCACCCATCCCTCAGCACCCCTCTCAGCACCCATCGCTCAGCACCCATCCCTCAGCACGCATCCCCATCGCTCAGCACCCATCGCTCAGCACCCATCCCCATCACTCAGCACCCATCCCTCAGCACCCATCCCTCAGCACCCATCGCTCAGCACCCATCCCCATCCCTCAGCACCCATCCCTCAGCACCCATCGCTCAGCACCCATTGCCCCCCATTGCTCAGCACCCATCCCCATCGCTCAGCACCCATCCCCATCCCTCAGCACCCATCCCTCAGCACCCATCCCTCAGCACCCATTGCTCAGCACCCATCGCTCAGCACCCATCCCCATCCCTCAGCACCCATCCCTCAGCACCCATTGCTCAGCACCCAACGCTCAGCACCCATCCCCATCGCTCAGCACCCATCCCCATCGCTCAGCACCCATTGCCCCCCATCCCTCAGCACCCATTGCCCCCCATCGCTCAGCATCCATCCCCATCCCTCAGCACCCATTGCCCCCATCTCTCAGCACCCATCCCCATCACTCAGCACCCATTGCCCCCCATCGCTCAGGACCCATCCCCATCACTCAGCACCCATCGCTCAGCACCCATCGCTCAGCACCCATCCCCATCACTCAGCACCCATTGCCCCCATTGCTCAGCACCCCTCCCTCAGCACCCATTGCTCCCCATCCCTCAGCACCCATCCCTCAGCACCCTTCGCTCAGCACCCATCGCTCAGCGCCCATCCCCATCCCTCAGCACCCATCACTCAGCACCCATTGCTCAGCACCCAACGCTCAGCACCCATCCCCATCCCTCAGCACCCATCCCTCAGCACCCATCCCTCAGCACCCATTGCTCAGCACCCAACGCTCAGCACCCATCCCCATCCCTCAGCACCCATCACTCAGCACCCATCCCTCAGCACCCATTGCTCAGCACCCAACGCTCAGCACCCATCCCCATCCCTCAGCACCCATCGCTGAGCACCCATCGCTGAGCACCCATCGCTCAGCACCCATCGCTCAGCACCCATCGCTCAGCACCCCATCCCTCAGCACCCATTGCCCCCATCCCTCAGCACCCATCGCTGAGCACCCATCGCTGAGCACCCATCGCTGAGCACCCATCGCTCAGCACCCCTCCCCATCGCTGAGCACCCCTCCCCATCCCCGTCGCCCAGCACCGGTCATGGTTCAGCAGCATGTTCACGATGTCCCGGAACAGGTCCGGCTGCCGGGGGCTGAAGAAGCCGGAGCTGAGCTGATCCAGGGCCTGGCGCAGCTCGGGCAGGCGGTATGGGGGCTATGGGGGCAGTTATGGGGGGATGGGGGGGGGTGTGGGCTATGGGGGGCCATAGGGGGCTAGGGGGGGCTATGGGGGCTCTATGGGGGTCAATGGGGGCTCTATGGGGGGCTATGGGGGCTCTATGGGGGTCAATGGGGGCTCTAGGGGGGGCTATGGGGGGCTATGGGGGCTATGGAGGGCTATGGGGCTATGCTATGGGGGCTATGGGGGCTATGGGCTATGGGGTCCTATGGGGGGCTATGGTGCTATGGGGCTATAGGGGGCTATGGAAGGCTATGGGGTCCTATGGGGGGCTATGAGGCTATGGGGGCTATGAGGCTATGGGGTCCTATGGGGGACTATGGAGGGTTATGGGGCTATGGAGGGCTATGAGGCTATGGGGTCATATGGGGGGCTATGGGGGGCTATGAGGCTATGGGGTCTATGGGGGGCTATGGGGGGGGACCTATAGGGGGCTATGGGGCCCTGTGGGGGGCTATGGAGGGCTATGGGGTCCTATGGGGGGCTATGGAGGGCTATGAGGCTATGGGGTCCTATGGAGGGTTATGGGGCTATGGAGGGCTATGAGGCTATGGGGTCCTATGGGGGGCTATGGGGGGCTATGGAGGGCTATGGGGAGCTATGGGGGGCTATGAGGCTATGGGGGGGGGCTGTGGGGTCCTATGGGGGGCTATGGTGCTATGGGGCTATAGGGGGCTATGGAAGGCTATGGGGGCTATGGAGGGCTATGAGGCTATGGGGCTATAGGGGGCTACAGAGGGCTATGGGGGGCTAAGGCGGCTATGGGGTCCTCTGGGGAGCTATGAGACTATGGGGTCATATGGGGGCTATGGGGGGCTATGGGGGGCTATGGGGGGCTATGGGGCTATAGGGAGCTATAGGGGGCTATGGAGGGCTATGGAGGGCAATGGGGGGATATGGGGGCTATAGGGGGCTACGGAGGGCTATGGAGGGCTATGGGGGCGATAGGGGGCTATGAGGCTATGGGGGCTATGGGGGGCTATGGAGGGCTATGAGGCTATGGGGTCCTATGGGGGGCTATGGGGGCTATGGGGGCTATAGGGGGCTATGGGGGGGGGGCTATGGGGGCTATGGGGCTATGGGGGCTATGGGGCTATGGGGGCTATGGGGGGCTATGGGGGCGATAGGGGGCTATGGGGGCGATAGGGGGCTATGGGGGGCTATGGGGGCGATAGGGAGCTAGGGGGGCTATGGGGCTATGGGGGCTATGGGGGGCTATGGGGGCTATGAGACTATGGGGGCGATGAAGGGGGCTATGGGGCTATGGGGGCTGTGGGGGGCTATGGGGGGGTTATGGGGGGCTATGGAGGGCTATGAGGCTATGGGGTCCTATGGGGGGCTATGGGGGCGATAGGGGGCTATGGGGGCTATGAAGGGGGCTATGGGGGGCTATGGGGTCCTAGGGGGAGCTATGGAGGGCTATGAGGCTATGGGGCTTATGGGGTCCTATGGGGGGCTATGGAGGGCTATGAGGCTATGGGGCTATGGGGTCCTATGGGGGGATATGGGGTCCTATAGGGGGGATATGGGGTCCTATAGGGGGGATATGGGGTCCTATGGGGGGATATGGGGCTATGGGGTCCTGTGGGGGGCTATGGAGGGCTATGGGGCTATAGGGAGCTATAGGGGGCTATGGGGGGCTATGGAGTGCTATGGGGCTATGGGGTCCTATGGGGGGCTATGGAGGCCTATGAGGCTATGGGGTCCTATGAGGGGCTGTGGAGGGCTATGAGGCTATGGGGCTATAGGGGGCTATGGGGTCCTATGGGTGGCTACGGGGCTATGGAAGGCTATGAGGCTATGGGGCTTATGGGGTCCTATGGGGAGTTATGGGGGGCTATGAGGCTACGGGGGGGGGGGGGCTATGGGGTCCTATGGGGGGCTATGGAGCTATAGGAGGCTATGGAAGGCTATGGGGTCCTGTGGTGGGCTATGGAGGCTATGAGGCGATGGGGTCCTATGGGGGGCTATGGAGGGTTATGGGGCTATGGAGGGCTTATGAGGCTATGGGGCTATGGGGGGGCTATGGGGCTATGAGGCTAGAGGGGGCTATGTGTCTATGGGTCTATAGGAGGCTAGGGGGCTATAGAGGGCTATGGGGTGCTGCGGGCTTCAATGGGGCACTATGGGTTGCTATGAGGCTCTATAGGACACTATGGGGCACTGTAGGGCTCTATGGGTTGTGATGAGGTTCTATAGGGCACTGTGGGTTGCTATGAGGCTCTATAGGACACTATGGGGCTCTATAGGGCACTATGGGTTGCAATGGGGCTCTATAGGGCACTATGGGTTGTTATGGGGCTCTATAGGACTCTGGGTTGCGATGGGGCTCTATAGGACTCTCTGGGTTGCAATGGGGCTCTATAGGGCACTATGGGTTGCTATGGGGCTCTATAGGACTCTGGGTTGCGATGGGGCTCTATGGGTCTCTATGGGTTGCTATGCGTCTCTATGGGTCTATAGGCTCTATGGGTCTCTATGGGTCTCTGTGGGTCTCTGTGGGCTCTATGGGTCTTTATGGGACTCTTTGGGTTGTGATGGGGCTCTCTAGGGCACTATGGGTCTCTATGGTCTTTATGGGTCTCTATGGATTGCTATGGGCTCTATAGGTCTCTGTGGGTCTCTATGTGTCTCTATGGGCTCTATGGGTCTCTATGGGTCTCTATGGGTCTCTATGTGTCTCTATGGTCTCTCTGGGTCTCTCTGGGTTTCTCTGGTCTCTCTGTGTCTCTATGGGTCTCTATGGGTCTCTATGTGTCTCTATGGGTCTCTATGGTCTCTCTGGTCTCTATGGGTCTCTATGGGTCTCTATGCGTCTCTATGTGTCTCTATGGGTCTCTATGTGTCTCTATGTGTCTCTATGGGTCTCTCTGGTCTCTATGGGTCTCTATGGTCTCTATGGGTCTCTATGGGTCTCTATGTGTCTCTATGGGTCTCTATGGGTCTCTATGGTCTCTATGGTCTCTATGTGTCTCTATGTGTCTCTATGGTCTCTATGTGTCTCTATGGGTCTCTATGGTCTCTATGGGTCTCTATGTGTCTCTATGGGTCTCTATGGTCTCTATGGGTCTCTATGGTCTCTCTGGTCTCTCTCTATGGGTCTCTATGGTCTCTATGGTCTCCATGGGTCTCTATGGGTCTCTCTGGTCTCTCTGTGTCTCTACGTGGTGACGCACCCCTTCCTGTCGAGCTCCTCGACGTCGGGCACGCGCATGCCGAAGATGAAGAGGTTTTCCTCGCCCGCCTCCTCGGCCATCTCCACGTTGGCGCCGTCCATGGTGCCGATGGTGAGCGCGCCGTTGAGCATGAACTTCATGTTCCCCGTGCCCGAGGCCTCCGTGCCCGCCGTGGAGATCTGCTCCGAGAGGTCCGCGGCCGGGATCACTGCGCGGGGAGACGGGGGTGCGGGTGGATGGGATGGATGGGGTAGATGGGATGGATGGGGTGGATGGATGGATGGGATGGGATGGATGGGGCGGATGGATGGGGTGCATGGGATGGATGGATGGGATGCGGTGGGGATGGGATGGATGGGATGGGATGGGGTGGGATGGATGGGGTAGGATGGATGGGAGGGGATGGGGTGGGATGGATGGGATGGGGCCGGATGGGGTGGGATGGGATGGGGTCGGATGGAGTGGGTTGGATGGGGTGGGATGGGGTGGGATGGATTGGATGGGGTGGGAATGGGATGGATGGATGGGATGGGGCCATGGATGGGGTGGGATGGATGATGGGGTCGAATGGGGTGGGATGGATGGGGTGGGATGGATGGGGTGGGATGGGTGGGA
>NW_026914141.1:0-25745 GCF_034315485.1 Pezoporus occidentalis | reverse complement strand
CTGTGCTCTGTTGCTGCGCAGCAGAGAGCAGGCTCTGAACTGATTCCATTCAAATGCTTTTCCTGTATGAAAGTGAGCAGTGAAAGCAACGATGATTGTGAAGGTGATTGTGTGCTGAACAGGTCCAGCACCAGCTTTCCCTCCTGGCTCTTCTGCTGTGTGAGCAGAGGCCAAACGTTCTGCAATGATTGTGACACCGTTGCAAAGCAGCCTGTGTGCTGAAGAGGCCCAGCACCAGCTTTCCCTGCTGGTTCTTCTGCTGTGGGAGCAGATGCCACTGTTCATTCTGTGCTGTGTTGCACCCAGCAGAGAGCAGGCTCTGAACTGATTCCATTCAAATGCTTTTCCTGTATGAAAGGGAGCAGTGAAAGCAACGATGGATGCACCAATGTAAAGGTGATTGTGTGCTGAACAGGTCCAGCACCAGCTTTCAATCCTGACACTTCTGCTGTGGGAGCAAAGGCCAAACGTTCGTGCTGTACTCACTGGGCTGCTGGGCAGCTGAAAGCGACCAGCTGAGAATTTGGATTCAAATGGACTTTTAGGTATGAAACCGAGGAGAGACTGCAATGATGGTGACACCGTTGCAAAGCAGCCTGTGTGCTGAAGAGGCCCAGCATTAGCTTTCCCTGCTGGTTTTTCTGCTGTGGGAGCAGATGCCACTGTTCATTCTGCGCTGACTGTGTTGCTGCGCAGCAGAGAGCAGGCTCTGGACTGATTCCATTCAAATGCTTTTCCTGTATGAAAGTGAGCAGTGAAAGCAACGATGGATGCACCAATGTAAAGGTGATTGTGTGCTGAACAGGTCCAGCACAAGCTTTCAATCCTGGCTCTTCTGCTGTGGGAGCAGAAGCCAAACGTTCGTGCTGTACTCACTGGGCTGCTGGGCAGCTGAGAGCGACCAGCTGAGAATTTGGATTCAAATGGACTTTTAGGTATGAAACCGAGGAGAGACTGCAATGATGGTGACACCGTTGCAAAGCAGCCTGTGTGCTGAAGAGGCCCAGCATTAGCTTTCCCTGCTGGTTCTTCTGCTGTGGGAGCAGATGCCACTGTTCATTCTGCGCTGACTGTGTTGCTGCGCAGCAGAGAGCAGGCTCTGAACTGATTCCATTCAAATGCTTTTCCTGTATGAAAGTGAGCAGTGAAAGCAACGATGGATGCACCAATGTAAAGGTGATTGTGTGCTGAACAGGTCCAGCACAAGCTTTCAATCCTGGCTCTTCTGCTGTGGGAGCAGAAGCCAAACGTTCGTGCTGTACTCACTGTGCTGCTGGGCAGCTGAAAGCGACCAGCTGAGAATTTGGATTCAAATGGACTTTTAGGTATGAAACCGAGGAGAGACTGCAATGATGGTGACACCGTTGCAAAGCAGCCTGTGTGCTGAAGAGGCCCAGCATTAGCTTTCCCTGCTGGTTCTTCTGCTGTGGGAGCAGATGCCACTGTTCATTCTGCGCTGACTGTGTTGCTGCGCAGCAGAGAGCAGGCTCTGGACTGATTCCATTCAAATGCTTTTCCTGTATGAAAGGGAGCAGTGAAAGCAACGATGGATGCACCAATGTAAAGGTGATTGTGTGCTGAACAGGTCCAGCACCAGCTTTCCCTCCTGGCTCTTCTGCTGTGGGAGCAGAGGCCAAACGTTCGTGCTGTACTCACTGGGCTGCCTGCAGCTGAGAGTGACCAGCTGAGAATTTGGATTCAAATGGACTTTTAGGTATGAAACCGAGGAGAGACTGCAATGATGGTGACACCGTTGCAAAGCAGCCTGTGTGCTGAAGAGGCCCAGCATTAGCTTTCCCTGCTGGTTCTTCTGCTGTGGGAGCAGATGCCACTGTTCATTCTGCGCTGACTGTGTTGCTGCGCAGCAGAGAGCAGGCTCTGGACTGATTCCATTCAAATGCTTTTCCTGTATGAAAGGGAGCAGTGAAAGCAACGATGGATGCACCAATGTAAAGGTGATTGTGTGCTGAACAGGTCCAGCACCAGCTTTCCCTCCTGGCTCTTCTGCTGTGGGAGCAGAGGCCAAACGTTCGTGCTGTACTCACTGGGCTGCTGGGCAGCTGAGGGCGACCAGCTGAGAATTTGGATTCAAATGGACTTTTAGGTATGAAACCGAGGAGAGACTGCAATGATGGTGACACCGTTGCAAAGCAGCCTGTGTGCTGAAGAGGCCCAACATTAGCTTTCCCTGCTGGTTCTTCTGCTGTGGGAGCAGATGCCACTGTTCATTCTGCGCTGACTGTGTTGCTGCGCAGCAGAGAGCAGGCTCTGGACTGATTCCATTCAAATGCTTTTCCTGTATGAAAGTGAGCAGTGAAAGCAACGATGGATGCACCAATGTAAAGGTGATTGTGTGCTGAACAGGTCCAGCACCAGCTTTCAGTCCTGACACTTCTGCTGTGGGAGCAGAGGCCAAACGTTCGTGCTGTACTCACTGTGCTGCCTGCAGCTGAGAGCGACCAGCTGAGAATTTGGATTCAAATGGACTTTTAGGTATGAAACCGAGGAGAGACTGCAATGATGGTGACACCGTTGCAAAGCAGCCTGTGTGCTGAAGAGGCCCAGCACTAGCTTTCCCTGCTGGTTCTTCTGCTGTGGGAGCAGATGCCACTGTTCATTCTGTGCTGACTGTGTTGCTGCGCAGCAGAGAGCAGGCTCTGAACTGATTCCATTCAAATGCTTTTCCTGTATGAAAGGGAGCAGTGAAAGCAACGATGGATGCACCAATGTAAAGGTGATTGTGTGCTGAACAGGTCCAACACAAGCTTTCAATCCTGACACTTCTGCTGTGGGAGCAGAGGCCAAACGTTCGTGCTGTACTCACTGTGCTGCCTGCAGCTGAGAGCGACCAGCTGAGAATTTGGATTCAAATGGAGTTTTAGGTATGAAACCGAGGAGAGACTGCAATGATGGTGACACCGTTGCAAAGCAGCCTGTGTGCTGAAGAGGCCCAGCACCAGCTTTCCCTGCTGGTTCTTCTGCTGTGGGAGCAGATGCCACTGTTCTTTCTGTGCTGTGTTCCTGCCAGCAGACACCAGGCTCTGGACTGATTCCATTCAAATGCTTTTCCTGTATGAAAGGGAGCAGTGAAAGCAACGATGGATGCACCAATGTAAAGGTGATTGTGTGCTGAACAGGTCCAGCACCAGCTTTCAATCCTGACACTTCTGCTGTGGGAGCAGAGGCCAAACGTTCGTGCTGTACTCACTGTGCTGCCTGCAGCTGAGAGCGACCAGCTGAGAATTTGGATTCAAATGGAGTTTTAGGTATGAAACCGAGGAGAGACTGCAATGATGGTGACACCGTTGCAAAGCAGCCTGTGTGCTGAAGAGGCCCAGCACCAGCTTTCCCTGCTGGTTCTTCTGCTGTGGGAGCAGATGCCACTGTTCGTTCTGTGCTGTGTTGCTGCGCAGCAGAGAGCAGGCTCTGAACTGATTCCATTCAAATGCTTTTCCTGTATGAAAGGGAGCAGTGAAAGCAACGATGGATGCACCAATGTAAAGGTGATTGTGTGCTGAACAGGTCCAGCACCAGCTTTCCCTTCTGGCTCTTCTGCTGTGGGAGCAGAAGCCAAACGTTCGTGCTGTACTCACTGGGCTGCTGGGCAGCTGAAAGCGACCAGCTGAGAATTTGGATTCAAATGGACTTTTAGGTATGAAACCGAGGAGAGACTGCAATGATGGTGACACCGTTGCAAAGCAGCCTGTGTGCTGAAGAGGCCCAGCATTTGCTTTCCCTGCTGGTTCTTCTGCTGTGGGAGCAGATGCCACTGTTCATTCTGCGCTGACTGTGTTGCTGCGCAGCAGAGAGCAGGCTCTGGACTGATTCCATTCAAATGCTTTTCCTGTATGAAAGTGAGCAGTGAAAGCAACGATGGATGCACCAATGTAAAGGTGATTGTGTGCTGAACAGGTCCAGCACCAGCTTTCAATCCTGACACTTCTGCTGTGGGAGCAGAGGCCAAACGTTCGTGCTGTACTCACTGTGCTGCCTGCAGCTGAGAGCGACCAGCTGAGAATTTGGATTCAAATGGACTTTTAGGTATGAAACCGAGGAGAGACTGCAATGATGGTGACACCGTTGCAAAGCAGCCTGTGTGCTGAAGAGGCCCAGCACTAGCTTTCCCTGCTGGTTCTTCTGCTGTGGGAGCAGATGCCACTGTTCATTCTGTGCTGACTGTGTTGCTGCGCAGCAGAGAGCAGGCTCTGAACTGATTCCATTCAAATGATTTTCCTGTATGAAAGGGAGCAGTGAAAGCAACGATGGATGCACCAATGTAAAGGTGATTGTGTGCTGAACAGGTCCAACACAAGCTTTCAATCCTGACACTTCTGCTGTGGGAGCAGAGGCCAAACGTTCGTGCTGTACTCACTGTGCTGCCTGCAGCTGAGAGCGACCAGCTGAGAATTTGGATTCAAATGGAGTTTTAGGTATGAAACCGAGGAGAGACTGCAATGATGGTGACACCGTTGCAAAGCAGCCTGTGTGCTGAAGAGGCCCAGCACCAGCTTTCCCTGCTGGTTCTTCTGCTGTGGGAGCAGATGCCACTGTTCTTTCTGTGCTGTGTTCCTGCCAGCAGACACCAGGCTCTGGACTGATTCCATTCAAATGCTTTTCCTGTATGAAAGGGAGCAGTGAAAGCAACGATGGATGCACCAATGTAAAGGTGATTGTGTGCTGAACAGGTCCAGCACCAGCTTTCAATCCTGACACTTCTGCTGTGGGAGCAGAGGCCAAACGTTCGTGCTGTACTCACTGTGCTGCCTGCAGCTGAGAGCGACCAGCTGAGAATTTGGATTCAAATGGACTTTTAGGTATGAAACCGAGGAGAGACTGCAATGATGGTGACACCGTTGCAAAGCAGCCTGTGTGCTGAAGAGGCCCAGCATTAGCTTTCCCTGCTGGTTCTTCTGCTGTGGGAGCAGATGCCACTGTTCATTCTGCGCTGACTGTGTTGCTGCGCAGCAGAGAGCAGGCTCTGAACTGATTCCATTCAAATGCTTTTCCTGTATGAAAGTGAGCAGTGAAAGCAACGATGGATGCACCAATGTAAAGGTGATTGTGTGCTGAACAGGTCCAGCACCAGCTTTCCCTTCTGGCTCTTCTGCTGTGGGAGCAGAGGCCAAACGTTCGTGCTGTACTCACTGGGCTGCCTGCAGCTGAGAGCGACCAGCTGAGAATTTGCATTCAAATGGAGTTTTAGGTATGAAACCGAGGAGAGACTGCAATGATGGTGACACCGTTGCAAAGCAGCCTGTGTGCTGAAGAGGCCCAGCATTCGCTTTCCCTGCTGGTTCTTCTGCTGTGGGAGCAGATGCCACTGTTCATTCTGCGCTGACTGTGTTGCTGCGCAGCAGAGAGCAGGCTCTGAACTGATTCCATTCAAATGCTTTTCCTGTATGAAAGGGAGCAGTGAAAGCAACGATGGATGCACCAATGTAAAGGTGATTGTGTGCTGAACAGGTCCAGCACCAGCTTTCAATCCTGGCTCTTCTGCTGTGGGAGCAGAAGCCAAACGTTCGTGCTGTACTCAACTGTGCTGCCTGCAGCTGAGAGCGACCAGCTGAGAATTTGGATTCAAATGGACTTTTAGGTATGAAACCGAGGAGAGACTGCAATGATGGTGACACCGTTGCAAAGCAGCCTGTGTGCTGAAGAGGCCCAGCACTAGCTTTCCCTGCTGGTTCTTCTGCTGTGGGAGCAGATGCCACTGTTCATTCTGTGCTGACTGTGTTGCTGCGCAGCAGAGAGCAGGCTCTGAACTGATTCCATTCAAATGATTTTCCTGTATGAAAGGGAGCAGTGAAAGCAACGATGGATGCACCAATGTAAAGGTGATTGTGTGCTGAACAGGTCCAACACAAGCTTTCAATCCTGACACTTCTGCTGTGGGAGCAGAGGCCAAACGTTCGTGCTGTACTCACTGTGCTGCCTGCAGCTGAGAGCGACCAGCTGAGAATTTGGATTCAAATGGAGTTTTAGGTATGAAACCGAGGAGAGACTGCAATGATGGTGACACCGTTGCAAAGCAGCCTGTGTGCTGAAGAGGCCCAGCACCAGCTTTCCCTGCTGGTTCTTCTGCTGTGGGAGCAGATGCCACTGTTCTTTCTGTGCTGTGTTCCTGCCAGCAGACACCAGGCTCTGGACTGATTCCATTCAAATGCTTTTCCTGTATGAAAGGGAGCAGTGAAAGCAACGATGGATGCACCAATGTAAAGGTGATTGTGTGCTGAACAGGTCCAGCACCAGCTTTCAATCCTGACACTTCTGCTGTGGGAGCAGAGGCCAAACGTTCGTGCTGTACTCACTGTGCTGCCTGCAGCTGAGAGCGACCAGCTGAGAATTTGGATTCAAATGGACTTTTAGGTATGAAACCGAGGAGAGACTGCAATGATGGTGACACCGTTGCAAAGCAGCCTGTGTGCTGAAGAGGCCCAGCACTAGCTTTCCCTGCTGGTTCTTCTGCTGTGGGAGCAGATGCCACTGTTCATTCTGCGCGATGCACCAATGTAAAGGTGATTGTGTGCTGAACAGGTCCAGCACCAGCTTTCCCTCCTGGCTCTTCTGCTGTGGGAGCAGAGGCCAAACGTTCGTGCTGTACTCACTGGGCTGCTGGGCAGCTGAGAGCGACCAGCTGAGAATTTGGATTCAAATGGACTTTTAGGTATGAAACCGAGGAGAGACTGCAATGATGGTGACACCGTTGCAAAGCAGCCTGTGTGCTGAAGAGGCCCAGCATTAGCTTTCCCTGCTGGTTCTTCTGCTGTGGGAGCAGATGCCACTGTTCATTCTGCGCTGACTGTGTTGCTGCGCAGCAGAGAGCAGGCTCTGGACTGATTCCATTCAAATGCTTTTCCTGTATGAAAGGGAGCAGTGAAAGCAACGATGGATGCACCAATGTAAAGGTGATTGTGTGCTGAACAGGTCCAGCACAAGCTTTCCCTCCTGGCTCTTCTGCTGTGGGAGCAGAGGCCAAACGTTCGTGCTGTACTCACTGTGCTGCTGTGAAAGTGAGCAGTGCAGCTGAAAGGTGATTGTGTGCTGAACAGGTCCAGCACAAGCTTTCCCTCCTGGCTCTTCTGCTGTGGGAGCAGCGACTGCAGCTGAGAGCGACCAGCTGAGAATTTGGATTCAAATGGACTTTTAGGTATGAAACCGAGGAGAGACTGCAATGATGGTGACACCGTTGCAAAGCAGCCTGTGTGCTGAAGAGGCCCAGCACTAGCTTTCCCTGCTGGTTCTTCTGCTGTGGGAGCAGATGCCACTGTTCATTCTGTGCTGACTGTGTTGCTGCGCAGCAGAGAGCAGGCTCTGAACTGATTCCATTCAAATGCTTTTCCTGTATGAAAGGGAGCAGTGAAAGCAACGATGGATGCACCAATGTAAAGGTGATTGTGTGCTGAACAGGTCCAGCACAAGCTTTCAATCCTGACACTTCTGCTGTGGGAGCAGAGGCCAAACGTTCGTGCTGTACTCACTGTGCTGCCTGCAGCTGAGAGCGACCAGCTGAGAATTTGGATTCAAATGGAGTTTTAGGTATGAAACCGAGGAGAGACTGCAATGATGGTGACACCGTTGCAAAGCAGCCTGTGTGCTGAAGAGGCCCAGCACCAGCTTTCCCTGCTGGTTCTTCTGCTGTGGGAGCAGATGCCACTGTTCTTTCTGTGCTGTTTTGCTGCCAGCAGAGAGCAGGCTCTGAACTGATTCCATTCAAATGCTTTTCCTGTATGAAAGGGAGCAGTGAAAGCAACGATGGATGCACCAATGTAAAGGTGATTGTGTGCTGAACAGGTCCAGCACCAGCTTTCAATCCTGACACTTCTGCTGTGGGAGCAGAGGCCAAACGTTCGTGCTGTACTCACTGTGCTGCCTGCAGCTGAGAGCGACCAGCTGAGAATTTGGATTCAAATGGACTTTTAGGTATGAAACCGAGGAGAGACTGCAATGATGGTGACACCGTTGCAAAGCAGCCTGTGTGCTGAAGAGGCCCAGCACTAGCTTTCCCTGCTGGTTCTTCTGCTGTGGGAGCAGATGCCACTGTTCGTTCTGTGCTGACTGTTGCTGCGCAGCAGAGAGCAGGCTCTGGACTGATTCCATTCAAATGCTTTTCCTGTATGAAAGTGAGCAGTGAAAGCAACGATGGATGCACCAATGTGAAGGTGATTGTGTGCTGAACAGGTCCAGCACCAGCTTTCCCTCCTGGCTCTTCTGCTGTGTGAGCAGAGGCCAAACGTTCGTGCTGTACTCACTGTGCTGCCTGCAGCTGAGGGCGACCAGCTGAGAATTTGGATTCAAATGGACTTTTAGGTATGAAACCGAGGAGAGACTGCAATGATTGTGACACCGTTGCAAAGCAGCCTGTGTGCTGAAGAGGCCCAGCACCAGCTTTCCCTGCTGGTTCTTCTGCTGTGGGAGCAGATGCCACTGTTCATTCTGTGCTGTGTTGCACCCAGCAGAGAGCAGGCTCTGAACTGATTCCATTCAAATGCTTTTCCTGTATGAAAGGGAGCAGTGAAAGCAACGATGGATGCACCAATGTAAAGGTGATTGTGTGCTGAACAGGTCCAGCACCAGCTTTCAATCCTGACACTTCTGCTGTGGGAGCAAATGCCAAACGTTCGTGCTGTACTCACTGGGCTGCTGGGCAGCTGAAAGCGACCAGCTGAGAATTTGGATTCAAATGGACTTTTAGGTATGAAACCGAGGAGAGACTGCAATGATGGTGACACCGTTGCAAAGCAGCCTGTGTGCTGAAGAGGCCCAGCATTAGCTTTCCCTGCTGGTTTTTCTGCTGTGGGAGCAGATGCCACTGTTCATTCTGCGCTGACTGTGTTGCTGCGCAGCAGAGAGCAGGCTCTGGACTGATTCCATTCAAATGCTTTTCCTGTATGAAAGTGAGCAGTGAAAGCAACGATGGATGAACCAATGTAAAGGTGATTGTGTGCTGAACACGTCCAGCACAAGCTTTCAATCCTGGCTCTTCTGCTGTGGGAGCAGAAGCCAAACGTTCGTGCTGTACTCACTGGGCTGCTGGGCAGCTGAAAGCGACCAGCTGAGAATTTGGATTCAAATGGACTTTTAGGTATGAAACCGAGGAGAGACTGCAATGATGGTGACACCGTTGCAAAGCAGCCTGTGTGCTGAAGAGGCCCAGCATTAGCTTTCCCTGCTGGTTCTTCTGCTGTGGGAGCAGATGCCACTGTTCATTCTGCGCTGACTGTGTTGCTGCGCAGCAGAGAGCAGGCTCTGGACTGATTCCATTCAAATGCTTTTCCTGTATGAAAGTGAGCAGTGAAAGCAACGATGGATGCACCAATGTAAAGGTGATTGTGTGCTGAACACGTCCAGCACAAGCTTTCCCTCCTGGCTCTTCTGCTGTGGGAGCAGAGGCCAAACGTTCGTGCTGTACTCACTGTGCTGCTGGGCAGCTGAAAGCGACCACCTGAGAATTTGGATTCAAATGGACTTTTAGGTATGAAACCGAGGAGAGACTGCAATGATGGTGACACCGTTGCAAAGCAGCCTGTGTGCTGAAGAGGCCCAGCATTTGCTTTCCCTGCTGGTTCTTCTGCTGTGGGAGCAGATGCCACTGTTCATTCTGCGCTGACTGTGTTGCTGCGCAGCAGAGAGCAGGCTCTGAACTGATTCCATTCAAATGCTTTTCCTGTATGAAAGGGAGCAGTGAAAGCAACGATGGATGCACCAATGTAAAGGTGATTGTGTGCTGAACAGGTCCAGCACCAGCTTTCCCTCCTGGCTCTTCTGCCTTGGGAGCAGAGGCCAAACGTTCGTGCTGTACTCACTGTGCTGCCTGCAGCTGAGAGAGACCAGCAGAGAATTTGGATTCAAATGGACTTTTAGGTATGAAACCGAGGAGAGACTGCAATGATGGTGACACCGTTGCAAAGCAGCCTGTGTGCTGAAGAGGCCCAGCATTTGCTTTCCCTGCTGGTTCTTCTGCTGTGGGAGCAGATGCCACTGTTCATTCTGTGCTGTGTTGCTGCCAGCAGAGAGCAGGCTCTGAACTGATTCCATTCAAATGCTTTTCCTGTATGAAAGGGAGCAGTGAAAGCAACGATGGATGCACCAATGTAAAGGTGATTGTGTGCTGAACAGGTCCAGCACCAGCTTTCAATCCTGACACTTCTGCTGTGGGAGCAGAGGCCAAACGTTCGTGCTGTACTCACTGTGCTGCTGGGCAGCTGAAAGCGACCAGCAGAGAATTTGGATTCAAATGGAGTTTTAGGTATGAAACCGAGGAGAGACTGCAATGATGGTGACACCGTTGCAAAGCAGCCTGTGTGCTGAAGAGGCCCAGCATTAGCTTTCCCTGCTGGTTCTTCTGCTGTGGGAGCAGATGCCACTGTTCATTCTGCGCTGTGTTGCTGCGCAGCAGAGAGCAGGCTCTGAACTGATTCCATTCAAATGCTTTTCCTGTATGAAAGGGAGCAGTGAAAGCAACGATGGATGCACCAATGTAAAGGTGATTGTGTGCTGAACAGGTCCAGCACCAGCTTTCAATCCTGGCTCTTCTGCTGTGGGAGCAGAGGCCAAACGTTCGTGCTGTACTCACTGTGCTGCCTGCAGCTGAGCGACCAGCTGAGAATTTGGATTCAAATGGACTTTTAGGTATGAAACCGAGGAGAGACTGCAATGATGGTGACACCGTTGCAAAGCAGCCTGTGTGCTGAAGAGGCCCAGCACTAGCTTTCCCTGCTGGTTCTTCTGCTGTGGGAGCAGATGCCACTGTTCATTCTGTGCTGACTGTGTTGCTGCGCAGCAGAGAGCAGGCTCTGAACTGATTCCATTCAAATGCTTTTCCTGTATGAAAGGGAGCAGTGAAAGCAACGATGGATGCACCAATGTAAAGGTGATTGTGTGCTGAACAGGTCCAGCACCAGCTTTCCCTCCTGGCTCTTCTGCTGTGGGAGCAGAGGCCAAACGTTCGTGCTGTACTCACTGTGCTGCCTGCAGCTGAGAGCGACCAGCTGAGAATTTGGATTCAAATGGACTTTTAGGTATGAAACCGAGGAGAGACTGCAATGATGGTGACACCGTTGCAAAGCAGCCTGTGTGCTGAAGAGGCCCAGCACTAGCTTTCCCTGCTGGTTCTTCTGCTGTGGGAGCAGATGCCACTGTTCATTCTGCGCTGACTGTGTTGCTGCGCAGCAGAGAGCAGGCTCTGAACTGATTCCATTCAAATGCTTTTCCTGTATGAAAGGGAGCAGTGAAAGCAACGATGGATGCACCAATGTAAAGGTGATTGTGTGCTGAACAGGTCCAGCACAAGCTTTCAATCCTGGCTCTTCTGCTGTGGGAGCAGAGGCCAAACGTTCGTGCTGTACTCACTGTGCTGCTGGGCAGCTGAGAGCGACCAGCTGAGAATTTGGATTCAAATGGAGTTTTAGGTATGAAACCGAGGAGAGACTGCAATGATGGTGACACCGTTGCAAAGCAGCCTGTGTGCTGAAGAGGCCCAGCACTAGCTTTCCCTGCTGGTTCTTCTGCTGTGGGAGCAGATGCCACTGTTCATTCTGCGCTGACTGTGTTGCTGCGCAGCAGAGAGCAGGCTCTGAACTGATTCCATTCAAATGCTTTTCCTGTATGAAAGGGAGCAGTGAAAGCAACGATGGATGCACCAATGTAAAGGTGATTGTGTGCTGAACAGGTCCAGCACCAGCTTTCAATCCTGGCTCTTCTGCTGTGGGAGCAGAGGCCAAACGTTCGTGCTGTACTCACTGTGCTGCCTGGGCAGCTGAGAGCGACCAGCTGAGAATTTGGATTCAAATGGACTTTTAGGTATGAAACCGAGGAGAGACTGCAATGATGGTGACACCGTTGCAAAGCAGCCTGTGTGCTGAAGAGGCCCAGCACTAGCTTTCCCTGCTGGTTCTTCTGCTGTGGGAGCAGATGCCACTGTTCATTCTGCGCTGTATGGCTGCGCAGCAGAGAGCAGGCTCTGGACTGATTCCATTCAAATGCTTTTCCTGTATGAAAGGGAGCAGTGAAAGCAACGATGGATGCACCAATGTAAAGGTGATTGTGTGCTGAACAGGTCCAGCACCAGCTTTCCCTCCTGGCTCTTCTGCTGTGGGAGCAGAGGCCAAACGTTCGTGCTGTACTCACTGTGCTGCCTGCAGCTGAGAGCGACCAGCTGAGAATTTGGATTCAAATGGACTTTTAGGTATGAAACCGAGGAGAGACTGCAATGATGGTGACACCGTTGCAAAGCAGCCTGTGTGCTGAAGAGGCCCAGCACTAGCTTTCCCTGCTGGTTCTTCTGCTGTGGGAGCAGATGCCACTGTTCATTCTGCGCTGACTGTGTTGCTGCGCAGCAGAGAGCAGGCTCTGAACTGATTCCATTCAAATGCTTTTCCTGTATGAAAGGGAGCAGTGAAAGCAACGATGGATGCACCAATGTAAAGGTGATTGTGTGCTGAACAGGTCCAGCACCAGCTTTCAATCCTGGCTCTTCTGCTGTGGGAGCAGAAGCCAAACGTTCGTGCTGTACTCACTGTGCTGCCTGCAGCTGAGAGCGACCAGCTGAGAATTTGGATTCAAATGGACTTTTAGGTATGAAACCGAGGAGAGACTGCAATGATGGTGACACCGTTGCAAAGCAGCCTGTGTGCTGAAGAGGCCCAGCACTAGCTTTCCCTGCTGGTTCTTCTGCTGTGGGAGCAGATGCCACTGTTCATTCTGCGCTGACTGTGTTGCTGCGCAGCAGAGAGCAGGCTCTGAACTGATTCCATTCAAATGCTTTTCCTGTATGAAAGGGAGCAGTGAAAGCAACGATGGATGCACCAATGTAAAGGTGATTGTGTGCTGAACAGGTCCAGCACCAGCTTTCCCTTCTGGCTCTTCTGCTGTGGGAGCAGAGGCCAAACGTTCGTGCTGTACTCACTGGGCTGCCTGCAGCTGAGAGCGACCAGCTGAGAATTTGCATTCAAATGGAGTTTTAGGTATGAAACCGAGGAGAGACTGCAATGATGGTGACACCGTTGCAAAGCAGCCTGTGTGCTGAAGAGGCCCAGCATTCGCTTTCCCTGCTGGTTCTTCTGCTGTGGGAGCAGATGCCACTGTTCATTCTGCGCTGACTGTGTTGCTGCGCAGCAGAGAGCAGGCTCTGAACTGATTCCATTCAAATGCTTTTCCTGTATGAAAGGGAGCAGTGAAAGCAACGATGGATGCACCAATGTAAAGGTGATTGTGTGCTGAACAGGTCCAGCACAAGCTTTCAATCCTGGCTCTTCTGCTGTGGGAGCAGAAGCCAAACGTTCGTGCTGTACTCACTGTGCTGCTGGGCAGCTGAAAGCGACCAGCAGAGAATTTGGATTCAAATGGAGTTTTAGGTATGAAACCGAGGAGAGACTGCAATGATGGTGACACCGTTGCAAAGCAGCCTGTGTGCTGAAGAGGCCCAGCATTAGCTTTCCCTGCTGGTTCTTCTGCTGTGGGAGCAGATGCCACTGTTCATTCTGCGCTGACTGTGTTGCTGCGCAGCAGAGAGCAGGCTCTGGACTGATTCCATTCAAATGCTTTTCCTGTATGAAAGTGAGCAGTGAAAGCAACGATGGATGCACCAATGTAAAGGTGATTGTGTGCTGAACAGGTCCAGCACCAGCTTTCCCTCCTGGCTCTTCTGCTGTGGGAGCAGAGGCCAAACGTTCGTGCTGTACTCACTGGGCTGCTGGGCAGCTGAAAGCGACCAGCTGAGAATTTGGATTCAAATGGAGTTTTAGGTATGAAACCGAGGAGAGACTGCAATGATGGTGACACCGTTGCAAAGCAGCCTGTGTGCTGAAGAGGCCCAGCATTAGCTTTCCCTGCTGGTTCTTCTGCTGTGGGAGCAGATGCCACTGTTCATTCTGCGCTGTGTTGCTGCGCAGCAGAGAGCAGGCTCTGGACTGATTCCATTCAAATGCTTTTCCTGTATGAAAGTGAGCAGTGAAAGCAACGATGGATGCACCAATGTAAAGGTGATTGTGTGCTGAACAGGTCCAGCACCAGCTTTCCCTCCTGGCTCTTCTGCTGTGGGAGCAGAGGCCAAACGTTCGTGCTGTACTCACTGGGCTGCCTGCAGCTGAGTGACCAGCTGAGAATTTGGATTCAAATGGACTTTTAGGTATGAAACCGAGGAGAGACTGCAATGATGGTGACACCGTTGCAAAGCAGCCTGTGTGCTGAAGAGGCCCAGCATTAGCTTTCCCTGCTGGTTCTTCTGCTGTGGGAGCAGATGCCACTGTTCATTCTGCGCTGACTGTGTTGCTGCGCAGCAGAGAGCAGGCTCTGGACTGATTCCATTCAAATGCATTTCCTGCATGAAAGGGAGCAGTGAAAGCAACGCTGGATGCACCAATGTAAAGGTGATTGTGTGCTGAACAGGTCCAGCACCAGCTTTCCCTCCTGGCTCTTCTGCTGTGGGAGCAGAGGCCAAACGTTCGTGCTGTACTCACTGTGCTGCCTGCAGCTGAGAGCGACCAGCTGAGAATTTGGATTCAAATGGACTTTTAGGTATGAAACCGAGGAGAGACTGCAATGATGGTGACACCGTTGCAAAGCAGCCTGTGTGCTGAAGAGGCCCAGCACTAGCTTTCCCTGCTGGTTCTTCTGCTGTGGGAGCAGATGCCACTGTTCATTCTGTGCTGACTGTGTTGCTGCGCAGCAGAGAGCAGGCTCTGAACTGATTCCATTCAAATACTTTTCCTGTATGAAAGGGAGCAGTGAAAGCAACGATGGATGCACCAATGTAAAGGTGATTGTGTGCTGAACAGGTCCAACACAAGCTTTCAATCCTGACACTTCTGCTGTGGGAGCAGAGGCCAAACGTTCGTGCTGTACTCACTGTGCTGCCTGCAGCTGAGAGCGACCAGCTGAGAATTTGGATTCAAATGGAGTTTTAGGTATGAAACCGAGGAGAGACTGCAATGATGGTGACACCGTTGCAAAGCAGCCTGTGTGCTGAAGAGGCCCAGCACCAGCTTTCCCTGCTGGTTCTTCTGCTGTGGGAGCAGATGCCACTGTTCTTTCTGTGCTGTGTTCCTGCCAGCAGACAGCAGGCTCTGGACTGATTCCATTCAAATGCTTTTCCTGTATGAAAGGGAGCAGTGAAAGCAACGATGGATGCACCAATGTAAAGGTGATTGTGTGCTGAACAGGTCCAGCACCAGCATTCAATCCTGACACTTCTGCTGTGGGAGCAGAGGCCAAACGTTCGTGCTGTACTCACTGTGCTGCCTGCAGCTGAGAGCGACCAGCTGAGAATTTGGATTCAAATGGACTTTTAGGTATGAAACCGAGGAGAGACTGCAATGATGGTGACACCGTTGCAAAGCAGCCTGTGTGCTGAAGAGGCCCAGCACTAGCTTTCCCTGCTGGTTCTTCTGCTGTGGGAGCAGATGCCACTGTTCGTTCTGTGCTGTGTTGCTGCGCAGCAGAGAGCAGGCTCTGAACTGATTCCATTCAAATGCTTTTCCTGTATGAAAGTGAGCAGTGAAAGCAACGATGGATGCACCAATGTGAAGGTGATTGTGTGCTGAACAGGTCCAGCACCAGCTTTCCCTCCTGGCTCTTCTGCTGTGTGAGCAGAGGCCAAACGTTCGTGCTGTACTCACTGTGCTGCCTGCAGCTGAGGGCGACCAGCTGAGAATTTGGATTCAAATGGACTTTTAGGTATGAAACCGAGGAGAGACTGCAATGATTGTGACACCGTTGCAAAGCAGCCTGTGTGCTGAAGAGGCCCAGCACCAGCTTTCCCTGCTGGTTCTTCTGCTGTGGGAGCAGATGCCACTGTTCATTCTGTGCTGTGTTGCACCCAGCAGAGAGCAGGCTCTGAACTGATTCCATTCAAATGCTTTTCCTGTATGAAAGGGAGCAGTGAAAGCAACGATGGATGCACCAATGTAAAGGTGATTGTGTGCTGAACAGGTCCAGCACCAGCTTTCAATCCTGACACTTCTGCTGTGGGAGCAGAGGCCAAACGTTCGTGCTGTACTCACTGTGCTGCTGGGCAGCTGAGAGCGACCAGCTGAGAATTTGGATTCAAATGGACTTTTAGGTATGAAACCGAGGAGAGACTGCAATGATGGTGACACCGTTGCAAAGCAGCCTGTGTGCTGAAGAGGCCCAGCATTAGCTTTCCCTGCTGGTTTTTCTGCTGTGGGAGCAGATGCCACTGTTCATTCTGCGCTGACTGTGTTGCTGCGCAGCAGAGAGCAGGCTCTGGACTGATTCCATTCAAATGCTTTTCCTGTATGAAAGTGAGCAGTGAAAGCAACGATGGATGCACCAATGTAAAGGTGATTGTGTGCTGAACACGTCCAGCACAAGCTTTCAATCCTGGCTCTTCTGCTGTGGGAGCAGAAGCCAAACGTTCGTGCTGTACTCACTGGGCTGCTGGGCAGCTGAAAGCGACCAGCTGAGAATTTGGATTCAAATGGACTTTTAGGTATGAAACCGAGGAGAGACTGCAATGATGGTGACACCGTTGCAAAGCAGCCTGTGTGCTGAAGAGGCCCAGCATTAGCTTTCCCTGCTGGTTCTTCTGCTGTGGGAGCAGATGCCACTGTTCATTCTGCGCTGACTGTGTTGCTGCGCAGCAGAGAGCAGGCTCTGAACTGATTCCATTCAAATGCTTTTCCTGTATGAAAGTGAGCAGTGAAAGCAACGATGGATGCACCAATGTAAAGGTGATTGTGTGCTGAACAGGTCCAGCACCAGCTTTCCCTCCTGGCTCTTCTGCTGTGGGAGCAGAGGCCAAACGTTCGTGCTGTACTCACTGTGCTGCCTGCAGCTGAGAGAGACCAGCTGAGAATTTGGATTCAAATGGACTTTTAGGTATGAAACCGAGGAGAGACTGCAATGATGGTGACACCGTTGCAAAGCAGCCTGTGTGCTGAAGAGGCCCAGCATTTGCTTTCCCTGCTGGTTCTTCTGCTGTGGGAGCAGATGCCACTGTTCATTCTGTGCTGTGTTGCTGCCAGCAGAGAGCAGGCTCTGAACTGATTCCATTCAAATGCTTTTCCTGTATGAAAGGGAGCAGTGAAAGCAACGATGGATGCACCAATGTAAAGGTGATTGTGTGCTGAACAGGTCCAGCACCAGCTTTCAATCCTGACACTTCTGCTGTGGGAGCAGAGGCCAAACGTTCGTGCTGTACTCACTGTGCTGCAGCTGAAAGGTGCAGCTATTGTGTGCTGAACACGTCCAGCACAAGCTTTCAATCCTGGCTCTTCTGCTGTGGGAGCAGAAGCCAAACGTTCGTGCTGTACTCACTGGGCTGCTGGGCAGCTGAAAGCGACCAGCTGAGAATTTGCATTCAAATGGACTTTTAGGTATGAAACCGAGGAGAGACTGCAATGATGGTGACACCGTTGCAAAGCAGCCTGTGTGCTGAAGAGGCCCAGCATTAGCTTTCCCTGCTGGTTCTTCTGCTGTGGGAGCAGATGCCACTGTTCATTCTGCGCTGACTGTGTTGCTGCGCAGCAGAGAGCAGGCTCTGGACTGATTCCATTCAAATGCTTTTCCTGTATGAAAGTGAGCAGTGAAAGCAACGATGGATGCACCAATGTAAAGGTGATTGTGTGCTGAACAGGTCCAGCACAAGCTTTCCCTCCTGGCTCTTCTGCTGTGGGAGCAGAAGCCAAACGTTCGTGCTGTACTCACTGTTCTGCTGGGCAGCTGAAAGCGACCAGCTGAGAATTTGGATTCAAATGGACTTTTAGGTATGAAACCGAGGAGAGACTGCAATGATGGTGACACCGTTGCAAAGCAGCCTGTGTGCTGAAGAGGCCCAGCATTTGCTTTCCCTGCTGGTTCTTCTGCTGTGGGAGCAGATGCCACTGTTCATTCTGCGCTGACTGTGTTGCTGCGCAGCAGAGAGCAGGCTCTGGACTGATTCCATTCAAATGCTTTTCCTGTATGAAAGTGAGCAGTGAAAGCAACGATGGATGCACCAATGTAAAGGTGATTGTGTGCTGAACAGGTCCAGCACCAGCTTTCCCTCCTGGCTCTTCTGCCTTGGGAGCAGAGGCCAAACGTTCGTGCTGTACTCACTGTGCTGCCTGCAGCTGAGAGAGACCAGCAGAGAATTTGGATTCAAATGGAGTTTTAGGTATGAAACCGAGGAGAGACTGCAATGATGGTGACACCGTTGCAAAGCAGCCTGTGTGCTGAAGAGGCCCAGCACTAGCTTTCCCTGCTGGTTCTTCTGCTGTGGGAGCAGATGCCACTGTTCATTCTGTGCTGTGTTGCTGCCAGCAGAGAGCAGGCTCTGAACTGATTCCATTCAAATGCTTTTCCTGTATGAAAGGGAGCAGTGAAAGCAACGATGGATGCACCAATGTAAAGGTGATTGTGTGCTGAACAGGTCCAGCACCAGCTTTCAATCCTGACACTTCTGCTGTGGGAGCAGAGGCCAAACGTTCGTGCTGTACTCACTGTGCTGCTGGGCAGCTGAAAGCGACCAGCTGAGAATTTGGATTCAAATGGACTTTTAGGTATGAAACCGAGGAGAGACTGCAATGATGGTGACACCGTTGCAAAGCAGCCTGTGTGCTGAAGAGGCCCAGCATTAGCTTTCCCTGCTGGTTCTTCTGCTGTGGGAGCAGATGCCACTGTTCATTCTGCGCTGACTGTGTTGCTGCGCAGCAGAGAGCAGGCTCTGGACTGATTCCATTCAAATGCTTTTCCTGTATGAAAGTGAGCAGTGAAAGCAACGATGGATGCACCAATGTAAAGGTGATTGTGTGCTGAACAGGTCCAGCACAAGCTTTCAATCCTGGCTCTTCTGCTGTGGGAGCAGAAGCCAAACGTTCGTGCTGTACTCACTGGGCTGCTGGGCAGCTGAAAGCGACCAGCTGAGAATTTGGATTCAAATGGACTTTTAGGTATGAAACCGAGGAGAGACTGCAATGATGGTGACACCGTTGCAAAGCAGCCTGTGTGCTGAAGAGGCCCAGCATTAGCTTTCCCTGCTGGTTCTTCTGCTGTGGGAGCAGATGCCACTGTTCATTCTGCGCTGACTGTGTTGCTGCGCAGCAGAGAGCAGGCTCTGAACTGATTCCATTCAAATGCTTTTCCTGTATGAAAGTGAGCAGTGAAAGCAACGATGGATGCACCAATGTAAAGGTGATTGTGTGCTGAACAGGTCCAGCACCAGCTTTCCCTCCTGGCTCTTCTGCTGTGGGAGCAGAGGCCAAACGTTCGTGCTGTACTCACTGTGCTGCTGGGCAGCTGAAAGCGACCAGCTGAGAATTTGGATTCAAATGGACTTTTAGGTATGAAACCGAGGAGAGACTGCAATGATGGTGACACCGTTGCAAAGCAGCCTGTGTGCTGAAGAGGCCCAGCATTTGCTTTCCCTGCTGGTTCTTCTGCTGTGGGAGCAGATGCCACTGTTCATTCTGCGCTGACTGTGTTGCTGCGCAGCAGAGAGCAGGCTCTGAACTGATTCCATTCAAATGCTTTTCCTGTATGAAAGTGAGCAGTGAAAGCAACGATGGATGCACCAATGTAAAGGTGATTGTGTGCTGAACAGGTCCAGCACCAGCTTTCCCTCCTGGCTCTTCTGCTGTGGGAGCAGAGGCCAAACGTTCGTGCTGTACTCACTGTGCTGCCTGCAGCTGAGAGAGACCAGCTGAGAATTTGGATTCAAATGGAGTTTTAGGTATGAAACCGAGGAGAGACTGCAATGATGGTGACACCGTTGCAAAGCAGCCTGTGTGCTGAAGAGGCCCAGCACTAGCTTTCCCTGCTGGTTCTTCTGCTGTGGGAGCAGATGCCACTGTTCATTCTGTGCTGTGTTTGCTGCCAGCAGAGAGCAGGCTCTGAACTGATTCCATTCAAATGCTTTTCCTGTATGAAAGGGAGCAGTGAAAGCAACGATGGATGCACCAATGTAAAGGTGATTGTGTGCTGAACAGGTCCAGCACCAGCTTTCAATCCTGGCTCTTCTGCTGTGGGAGCAGAAGCCAAACGTTCGTGCTGTACTCACTGTGCTGCTGGGCAGCTGAAAGCGACCAGCTGAGAATTTGGATTCAAATGGAGTTTTAGGTATGAAACCGAGGAGAGACTGCAATGATGGTGACACCGTTGCAAAGCAGCCTGTGTGCTGAAGAGGCCCAGCACTAGCTTTCCCTGCTGGTTCTTCTGCTGTGGGAGCAGATGCCACTGTTCATTCTGTGCTGACTGTGTTGCTGCGCAGCAGAGAGCAGGCTCTGAACTGATTCCATTCAAATGCTTTTCCTGTATGAAAGGGAGCAGTGAAAGCAACGATGGATGCACCAATGTAAAGGTGATTGTGTGCTGAACAGGTCCAGCACCAGCTTTCAATCCTGGCTCTTCTGCTGTGGGAGCAGAAGCCAAACGTTCGTGCTGTACTCACTGTGCTGCCTGCAGCTGAGAGCGACCAGCTGAGAATTTGGATTCAAATGGAGTTTTAGGTATGAAACCGAGGAGAGACTGCAATGATGGTGACACCGTTGCAAAGCAGCCTGTGTGCTGAAGAGGCCCAGCACTAGCTTTCCCTGCTGGTTCTTCTGCTGTGGGAGCAGATGCCACTGTTCATTCTGTGCTGACTGTGTTGCTGCCAGCAGAGAGCAGGCTCTGAACTGATTCCATTCAAATGCTTTTCCTGTATGAAAGGGAGCAGTGAAAGCAACGATGGATGCACCAATGTAAAGGTGATTGTGTGCTGAACAGGTCCAGCACCAGCTTTCAATCCTGGCTCTTCTGCTGTGGGAGCAGAGGCCAAACGTTCGTGCTGTACTCACTGTGCTGCTGGGCAGCTGAGAGCGACCAGCTGAGAATTTGGATTCAAATGGACTTTTAGGTATGAAACCGAGGAGAGACTGCAATGATGGTGACACCGTTGCAAAGCAGCCTGTGTGCTGAAGAGGCCCAGCACTAGCTTTCCCTGCTGGTTCTTCTGCTGCTGTGGGAGCAGATGCCACTGTTCATTCTGTGCTGACTGTGTTGCTGCGCAGCAGAGAGCAGGCTCTGAACTGATTCCATTCAAATGCTTTTCCTGTATGAAAGGGAGCAGTGAAAGCAACGATGGATGCACCAATGTAAAGGTGATTGTGTGCTGAACAGGTCCAGCACCAGCTTTCAATCCTGGCTCTTCTGCTGTGGGAGCAGAGGCCAAACGTTCGTGCTGTACTCACTGTGCTGCCTGCAGCTGAGAGCGACCAGCTGAGAATTTGGATTCAAATGGAGTTTTAGGTATGAAACCGAGGAGAGACTGCAATGATGGTGACACCGTTGCAAAGCAGCCTGTGTGCTGAAGAGGCCCAGCACTAGCTTTCCCTGCTGGTTCTTCTGCTGTGGGAGCAGATGCCACTGTTCATTCTGTGCTGACTGTGTTGCTGCCAGCAGAGAGCAGGCTCTGAACTGATTCCATTCAAATGCTTTTCCTGTATGAAAGGGAGCAGTGAAAGCAACGATGGATGCACCAATGTAAAGGTGATTGTGTGCTGAACAGGTCCAGCACAAGCTTTCAATCCTGGCTCTTCTGCTGTGGGAGCAGAAGCCAAACGTTCGTGCTGTACTCACTGTGCTGCTGGGCAGCTGAGAGCGACCAGCTGAGAATTTGGATTCAAATGGACTTTTAGGTATGAAACCGAGGAGAGACTGCAATGATGGTGACACCGTTGCAAAGCAGCCTGTGTGCTGAAGAGGCCCAGCACTAGCTTTCCCTGCTGGTTCTTCTGCTGTGGGAGCAGATGCCACTGTTCATTCTGTGCTGACTGTGTTGCTGCGCAGCAGAGAGCAGGCTCTGAACTGATTCCATTCAAATGCTTTTCCTGTATGAAAGGGAGCAGTGAAAGCAACGATGGATGCACCAATGTAAAGGTGATTGTGTGCTGAACAGGTCCAGCACAAGCTTTCAATCCTGGCTCTTCTGCTGTGGGAGCAGAAGCCAAACGTTCGTGCTGTACTCACTGTGCTGCTGGGCAGCTGAGAGCGACCAGCTGAGAATTTGGATTCAAATGGAGTTTTAGGTATGAAACCGAGGAGAGACTGCAATGATGGTGACACCGTTGCAAAGCAGCCTGTGTGCTGAAGAGGCCCAGCACTAGCTTTCCCTGCTGGTTCTTCTGCTGTGGGAGCAGATGCCACTGTTCATTCTGTGCTGACTGTGTTGCTGCGCAGCAGAGAGCAGGCTCTGAACTGATTCCATTCAAATGCTTTTCCTGTATGAAAGGGAGCAGTGAAAGCAACGATGGATGCACCAATGTAAAGGTGATTGTGTGCTGAACAGGTCCAGCACAAGCTTTCCCTCCTGGCTCTTCTGCTGTGGGAGCAGAAGCCAAACGTTCGTGCTGTACTCACTGTGCTGCTGGGCAGCTGAGAGCGACCAGCTGAGAATTTGGATTCAAATGGAGTTTTAGGTATGAAACCGAGGAGAGACTGCAATGATGGTGACACCGTTGCAAAGCAGCCTGTGTGCTGAAGAGGCCCAGCACTAGCTTTCCCTGCTGGTTCTTCTGCTGTGGGAGCAGATGCCACTGTTCATTCTGTGCTGACTGTGTTGCTGCGCAGCAGAGAGCAGGCTCTGAACTGATTCCATTCAAATGCTTTTCCTGTATGAAAGGGAGCAGTGAAAGCAACGATGGATGCACCAATGTAAAGGTGATTGTGTGCTGAACAGGTCCAGCACAAGCTTTCAATCCTGGCTCTTCTGCTGTGGGAGCAGAAGCCAAACGTTCGTGCTGTACTCACTGTGCTGCTGGGCAGCTGAGAGCGACCAGCTGAGAATTTGGATTCAAATGGAGTTTTAGGTATGAAACCGAGGAGAGACTGCAATGATGGTGACACCGTTGCAAAGCAGCCTGTGTGCTGAAGAGGCCCAGCACTAGCTTTCCCTGCTGGTTCTTCTGCTGTGGGAGCAGATGCCACTGTTCATTCTGTGCTGACTGTGTTGCTGCGCAGCAGAGAGCAGGCTCTGAACTGATTCCATTCAAATGCTTTTCCTGTATGAAAGGGAGCAGTGAAAGCAACGATGGATGCACCAATGTAAAGGTGATTGTGTGCTGAACAGGTCCAGCACAAGCTTTCAATCCTGGCTCTTCTGCTGTGGGAGCAGAAGCCAAACGTTCGTGCTGTACTCACTGTGCTGCTGGGCAGCTGAGAGCGACCAGCTGAGAATTTGGATTCAAATGGAGTTTTAGGTATGAAACCGAGGAGAGACTGCAATGATGGTGACACCGTTGCAAAGCAGCCTGTGTGCTGAAGAGGCCCAGCACTAGCTTTCCCTGCTGGTTCTTCTGCTGTGGGAGCAGATGCCACTGTTCATTCTGTGCTGACTGTGTTGCTGCGCAGCAGAGAGCAGGCTCTGAACTGATTCCATTCAAATGCTTTTCCTGTATGAAAGGGAGCAGTGAAAGCAACGATGGATGCACCAATGTAAAGGTGATTGTGTGCTGAACAGGTCCAGCACAAGCTTTCAATCCTGGCTCTTCTGCTGTGGGAGCAGAAGCCAAACGTTCGTGCTGTACTCACTGTGCTGCCTGCAGCTGAGAGAGCGACCAGCTGAGAATTTGGATTCAAATGGAGTTTTAGGTATGAAACCGAGGAGAGACTGCAATGATGGTGACACCGTTGCAAAGCAGCCTGTGTGCTGAAGAGGCCCAGCACTAGCTTTCCCTGCTGGTTCTTCTGCTGTGGGAGCAGATGCCACTGTTCATTCTGTGCTGACTGTGTTGCTGCCAGCAGAGAGCAGGCTCTGAACTGATTCCATTCAAATGCTTTTCCTGTATGAAAGGGAGCAGTGAAAGCAACGATGGATGCACCAATGTAAAGGTGATTGTGTGCTGAACAGGTCCAGCACAAGCTTTCAATCCTGGCTCTTCTGCTGTGGGAGCAGAAGCCAAACGTTCGTGCTGTACTCACTGTGCTGCTGGGCAGCTGAGAGCGACCAGCTGAGAATTTGGATTCAAATGGAGTTTTAGGTATGAAACCGAGGAGAGACTGCAATGATGGTGACACCGTTGCAAAGCAGCCTGTGTGCTGAAGGGCCCAGCACTAGCTTTCCCTGCTGGTTCTTCTGCTGTGGGAGCAGATGCCACTGTTCATTCTGTGCTGACTGTGTTGCTGCGCAGCAGAGAGCAGGCTCTGAACTGATTCCATTCAAATGCTTTTCCTGTATGAAAGGGAGCAGTGAAAGCAACGATGGATGCACCAATGTAAAGGTGATTGTGTGCTGAACAGGTCCAGCACAAGCTTTCAATCCTGGCTCTTCTGCTGTGGGAGCAGAAGCCAAACGTTCGTGCTGTACTCACTGTGCTGCTGGGCAGCTGAGAGCGACCAGCTGAGAATTTGGATTCAAATGGAGTTTTAGGTATGAAACCGAGGAGAGACTGCAATGATGGTGACACCGTTGCAAAGCAGCCTGTGTGCTGAAGAGGCCCAGCACTAGCTTTCCCTGCTGGTTCTTCTGCTGTGGGAGCAGATGCCACTGTTCATTCTGTGCTGACTGTGTTGCTGCGCAGCAGAGAGCAGGCTCTGAACTGATTCCATTCAAATGCTTTTCCTGTATGAAAGGGAGCAGTGAAAGCAACGATGGATGCACCAATGTAAAGGTGATTGTGTGCTGAACAGGTCCAGCACAAGCTTTCAATCCTGGCTCTTCTGCTGTGGGAGCAGAAGCCAAACGTTCGTGCTGTACTCACTGTGCTGCTGGGCAGCTGAAAGCGACCAGCTGAGAAATTTGGATTCAAATGGAGTTTTAGGTATGAAACCGAGGAGAGACTGCAATGATGGTGACACCGTTGCAAAGCAGCCTGTGTGCTGAAGAGGCCCAGCACTAGCTTTCCCTGCTGGTTCTTCTGCTGTGGGAGCAGATGCCACTGTTCATTCTGTGCTGACTGTGTTGCTGCCAGCAGAGAGCAGGCTCTGAACTGATTCCATTCAAATGCTTTTCCTGTATGAAAGGGAGCAGTGAAAGCAACGATGGATGCACCAATGTAAAGGTGATTGTGTGCTGAACAGGTCCAGCACAAGCTTTCAATCCTGCACTTCTGCTGTGGGAGCAGAAGCCAAACGTTCGTGCTGTACTCACTGTGCTGCTGGGCAGCTGAGAGCGACCAGCTGAGAATTTGGATTCAAATGGAGTTTTAGGTATGAAACCGAGGAGAGACTGCAATGATGGTGACACCGTTGCAAAGCAGCCTGTGTGCTGAAGAGGCCCAGCACTAGCTTTCCCTGCTGGTTCTTCTGCTGTGGAAGCAGATGCCACTGTTCATTCTGTGCTGACTGTGTTGCTGCGCAGCAGAGTGTGCTGAAGAGGCCCAGCACCAGCTTTCCCTGCTGGTTCTTCTGCTGTGGGAGCAGATGCCACTGTTCATTCTGTGCTGTGTTGCTGCCAGCAGAGAGCAGGCTCTGAACTGATTCCATTCAAATGCTTTTCCTGTATGAAAGTGAGCAGTGAAAGCAACGATGGATGCACCAATGTAAAGGTGATTGTGTGCTGAACAGGTCCAGCACCAGCTTTCAATCCTGACACTTCTGCTGTGGGAGCAGAGGCCAAACGTTCGTGCTGTACTCACTGGGCTGCTGGGCAGCTGAAAGCGACCAGCTGAGAATTTGGATTCAAATGGACTTTTAGGTATGAAACCGAGGAGAGACTGCAATGATGGTGACACCGTTGCAAAGCAGCCTGTGTGCTGAAGAGGCCCAGCATTAGCTTTCCCTGCTGGTTCTTCTGCTGTGGGAGCAGATGCCACTGTTCATTATGCGCTGACTGT